>NW_027175254.1:555000-701297 GCF_028021215.1 Eschrichtius robustus
AATAACTACCCTAACCCTAACGCGTACCCTAACCCTAACCACTACCCTAACCCTAACACGTACCCTAATCCTAACCCGTACCCTAAACCGAGCCCTAACCCTCAAACTAACGCTAACCCTAACCCTAAAACATACCCTATGCCGTACCCGAACCCGTACCCTAAGCCTTAACCTAACAATAACCCTAACCCTAACCCTAAGCTACCCTTGACTGCTTCTGCCTCCAATAGATTTCCTAAGCACTAGTGTTTTAAGGAACAGGTTAAAAAGAGAATCCTAATGTGATTTCTTGATAATGGGTGTGTTCCTTATCTTCTCCTAGTGTCTAAACTCTTCTCCATGGCTGGACCCCCAAATAATATTCCTTGACGTGCTAAGGGGTATCTAGAGAGTGGGATAGGTTTAATAACTAACTTAACCCTAACGCGTACCCTAACCCTAACCTCTACCCTAACCCTAACACGTACACTAATCCTAACCCGTACCCTAAACCGAGCCCTAACCCTCAAACTAACCCTAACACTAAACCTAACCCATACCCTACGCCGTACCCGAACCCGTACCCGAACCCGTACCCTAAGCCGTACCCTAACACTAACCCTAACCCTAACCCTAACCCTAACCCTAAGCTACCCTTGACTGCTTCTGCCTCCAATAGATTTCCTAAGCACTAGTGTATTAAGGAACAGGTTAAAAAGAGAATCCTAATGTGATTTCAGGATAATGGGTGTGTTCCTTATCTTCTCCTAGTGTCTAAACTCTTCTCCATTGCTGGACCCCCAAATAATATTCCTTGACGTGCTAAGGGGTATCTAGAGAGTGGGATAGGTTTAATAACTACCCTAACCCTAACGCGTACCCTAACCCTAACCCCTACCCTAACCTTAACACGAACCCTAATCCTAACCCGTACCCTAAACCGAGCCCTACCCTTCAAACTAACCCTAACCCTAACCCTAACCCATACGCTACGCCGTACACGAACCCGTACCCGAACCCATACCCTAAGCCGTACCCTAAACCTAACCCTAACCCTAACCCTAAGCTACCCTTGACTGCTTCTGCCTCCAATAGATTTCCTAAGCACTAGTGTTTTAAGGAACAGGTTAAAAAGAGAATCCTAATGTGATTTCTTGATAATGGGTGTGTTCCTTATCTTCTCCTAGTGTCTAAACTCTTCTCCATGGCTGGACACCCAAATAATATTCCTTGACGTGCTAAGGGGTATCTAGAGAGTGGGATAGGTTTAATAACTACCCTAAACCTAACGTGTACCCAGCCCTAACCCCTACACTAACCCTAACAGTTACCCTAATCCTAACCCGTACCCTAAACCGAGCCCTAACCCTCAAACTAACCCTAACCCTAACCCTAACCCATACCATAAGCCGTACCCGAACCCGTAACCTAACCCGTACCCTAACACTAACCCTAACCCTAACCCTAACCCTAACCCTAAGCTACCCTTGACTGCTTCTGCCTCCAATAGATTTCCTAAGCACTTGTGTTTTAAGGAACAGGTTAAAAAGAGAATCCTAATGTGATTTCTTGATAATGGGTGTGTTCCTTATCTTCTCCTAGTGTCTAAACTCTTCTCCATGGCTGGACCCCCAAATAATATTCCTTGACGTGCTAAGGGGTATCTAGAGAGTGGGATAGGTTTAATAACTACCCTAACCCTAACGCGTACCCTAAACCTAACACGTACCCTAATCCTAACCCGTACCCTAAACCGAGACCTAACCCTGAAATTAACCCTAACCCTAACCCTAACCCATACCCTACGCCGTACCCGAACCCGTACCCTAAGCGGTACCCTAAAGCTAACCATAACCCTAACCCTAACCCTAACCCTAAGCTACCCTTGACTGCTCTTGCCTCCAATAGATTTCCTAAGCACTAGTGTATTAAGGAACAGGTTAAAAAGAGAATCCTATTGTGATTTCAGGATAATGGGTGTGTTCCTTATCTTCTCCTAGTGTCTAAACTCTTCTCCATGGCTGGACCCCTAAATAATATTCCTTGACGTGCTAAGGGGTATCTAGAGAGTGGGATAGGTTTAATAACTACCCTAACCCTAACGCGTACCCTAACCCTAACCTCTACCCTAACCCTAAAACGTACACTAATCCTAACCCGTACCCTAAACCGAGCCCTAACCCTCAAACAAACCCTACCCCTAAACCTAACCCATACCCTACGCCGTACCCGAACCCGTACCCGAACCCATACCCTAAGAAGTACCCTAACCCTAACCCTAACCCTAAGCTACCCTTGACTGCTTCTGCCTCCAATAGATTTCCTAAGCACTAGTGTATTAAGGAACAGGTTAAAAAGAGAATCCTAATGTGATTTCAGAATAATGGGTGTGTTCCTTATCTTCTCCTAGTGTCTAAACTCTTCTCCATGCCTGGACCCCCAAATAATATTCCTTGACGTGCTAAGGGGTATCTAGAGAGTGGGATAGGTTTAATAACTACCCTAACCCTAACGCGTACCCTAACCCTAACCCCTACCCTAACCCTAACACGAACCCTAATCCGAACACGTACCCTAAACTGAGCCCTAACCTTCAAACTAACCCTAACCCTAACCCTTACCCATACCCTACGCCGTACACGAACCCGTACCCGAACCCGTACCCTAAGCCGTACCCTAACCCTAACCCTAACCCTAACACTAACCCTAAGCTACCCTTGACTGCTTCTGCCTCCAATAGATTTCCTAAGCACTAGTGTTTTTAGGAACAGGTTAAAAAGAGAATCCTAATGTGATGTCCCAGGAAAGAGAAAAATGGATAAAGAAGTTGTGGTCCTTATGTACAATGGAATATCACTCAGACACGAAATCAATGTCATAAGGCTAGGAGAAGCAAGATGAGTGGATTTAGGTACGAAGATTCCAAGTGAAATAAGTCACACAGAAAAAGACACTTATCATAAGGTATCACTTATAGAGGGAATGTAAAAACCGCTACACTTGAACTGAATTACAAAACAGAACAGAGTCACACGTTTAGAAAACACACTATGGCTGCTTAACGGGAAAGGTGAGGTGGGGTGATGCATAAAACAAGGGTTTCAAATTCGCTCAGATACCGTTCCATACACCCAATATGTAATAGACAAGACCTACTCCTTGCTCAGTGAACTGGACACAACACCCCCTATTCACCGCACAAGAATATACGTGACTAGTAAGAATCTTAAAACCTATGTATTGATACGTGTCTGGAAGTGAGTCAAGTGGGTGTAAAGCCGCATAAACACAGCCGTGAAAAGCAGCTAAACCCCATTATAAAAATAAATTACTTTTAAAAACCCGTAAAACAAAGACAGTGAAAGAGAGAGAAATTCTTACAAAATTCGTTCAGGGGCTGTGATGCAACCTGGATTGACCATATCTAGACCCACAGCTGGATGAGACATAAGGGTGGATACTCTTGGGGCTGAGAGGTTTGGTGAGGTTGGGTGAGCAAACGCAGACCCTTTAAAGTAATACTGCGTGGTACCCATCCCATGGTTCCCAAATCTCCAGGTTCAAGGGCATCTTCCTACATCGAAAACATGCATGAGAAACCCAGAAGATGGTACACCGTGTGATTTTGAAAGGTTTCTAAAATGCACCACATTTCTCATCTCCTTGTGCTGGGTGTTCGCCTTTCCAGCTACTTTACTAGCAATCTCCCTACTTGGAGAATCAGCACCTTTAAGCTCCTGTTCCCTACAGGTTGCAATTTGTCCTGAGGATGAACGGGAAGAGGGGCAACCAATGAGAGACTAGATCTAGGTGTTGGGACAGGCACAGGTCACTCTATTTTCCCATCAGGAAGAAGAATTAAACACAGGTTCAGCCTGCCGCCGGGAACCAGAATAGGGCCTGAGGCAATCCCGTGCTTTTGCGGCCAGCTACCAAAAAAGACAGTTGAAAAATGGAGCTCAGGGGCACTGCAATTCACAAACCTGCTGAGTTATAAATGATAACTCTCGTCCACAAATATATTGAGGGAAGGCAACGAAGATGATTTGAAAGCAAGGCAGAATTGGAGGAAACAGGTTTCAGGAGGTAGATTCGAATCGCCTTTAAAGCACATGAAAGATGGCAAAACGTCGACAATGATGACCTTGGCCAAAAAGGGCGTATGCGTTGTTTCCTGAATATATTCAGGAAAAAACGCATACGCCCTTTTTGGCCAACCAAGCAACCTGGAAAGGCAAATCAGCGCTACCAAGAATTCTCGCTTCCCATCGGTCAAAAGGGCCATGCTGCAAAAATTTTCAAAACCAGAAATGCAGGACAGGCCATGGAGAAATGGCAGCCTTGCTACGCTGATGGGAGGGATGTAAATTGCCAACAGCCACTCTGGAGAAGTGTACGGTGTGTCCTGAAACATCGAAAAAACACAGCTTAGTGAGCATAGGGCACGTCCACTCATGGGCGTATAAATTGGGAAAACTAAAAATCAGCAAGACACAGGCAACCCAAAGTTTAGGGCTGCTCTGTTGACAAGAACCTCCACTTCATGACACCTTAAATATCCCAGGAAAGAGAAAAATGGATAAAGAAGTTGTGGTCCTTATGTACAATGGAATATCACTCAGACATGAAATCAATGTCATAAGGCTAAAAGAAGCAAGATGAGTGGATTTAGGTACGACAATTCTAAGTGAAATAAGTCACACAGAAAAAGACACTTATCATAAGCTATCACTTATAGAGGGAATGTAAAAACCGCTACACTTGAACTGAATTACAAAACAGAACAGAGTCACACGTTTAGAAAACACACTATGGCTGCTTAACGGGAAAGGTGAGGTGGGGTGATGCATAAAACAAGGGTTTCAAATTCGCTCAGATACCGTTCCATACACCCATTATGTAATAGACAAGACCTACTCCTTGCTCAGTGAACTGGACACAACACCCCCTATTCACCGCACAAGAATATACGTGACTAGTAAGAATCTTAAAACCTATGTATTGATACGTGTCTGGAAGTGAGTCAAGTGGGTGTAAAGCCGCATAAACACAGCCGTGAAAAGCAGCTAAACCCCATTATAAAAATAAATTACTTTTAAAAACCCGTAAAACAAAGACAGTGAAAGAGAGAGAAATTCTTACAAAATTCGTTCAGGGGCTGTGATGCAACCTGGATTGACCATATCTAGACCCACAGCTGGATGAGACATAAGGGTGGATACTCTTGGGGCTGAGAGGTTTGGTGAGGTTGGGTGAGCAAACGCAGACCCTTTAAAGTAATACTGCGTGGTACCCATCCCATGGTTCCCAAATCTCCAGGTTCAAGGGCATCTTCCTACATCGAAAACATGCATGAGAAACCCAGAAGATGGTACACCGTGTGATTTTGAAAGGTTTCTAAAATGCACCACATTTCTCATCTCCTTGTGCTGGGTGTTCGCCTTTCCAGCTACTTTACTAGCAATCTCCCTACTTGGAGAATCAGCACCTTTAAGCTCCTGTTCCCTACAGGTTGCAATTTGTCCTGAGGATGAACGGGAAGAGGGGCAACCAATGAGAGACTAGATCTAGGTGTTGGGACAGGCACAGGTCACTCTATTTTCCCATCAGGAAGAAGAATTAAACACAGGTTCAGCCTGCCGCCGGGAACCAGAATAGGGCCTGAGGCAATCCCGTGCTTTTGCGGCCAGCTACCAAAAAAGACAGTTGAAAAATGGAGCTCAGGGGCACTGCAATTCACAAACCTGCTGAGTTATAAATGATAACTCTCGTCCACAAATATATTGAGGGAAGGCAACGAAGATGATTTGAAAGCAAGTCAGAATTGCAGGAAACAGGTTTCAGGAGGTAGATTCGAATCGCCTTTAAAGCACATGAAAGATGGCAAAACGTCGACAATGATGACCTTGGCCAAAAAGGGCGTATGCGTTGTTTCCTGAATATATTCAGGAAAAAACGCATACGCCCTTTTTGGCCAACCAAGCAACCTGGAAAGGCAAATCAGCGCTACCAAGAATTCTCGCTTCCCATCGGTCAAAAGGGCCATGCTGCAAAAATTTTCAAAACCAGAAATGCAGGACAGGCCATGGAGAAATGGCAGCCTTGCTACGCTGATGGGAGGGATGTAAATTGCCAACAGCCACTCTGGAGAAGTGTACGGTGTGTCCTGAAACATCGAAAAAACACAGCTTAGTGAGCATAGGGCACGTCCACTCATGGGCGTATAAATTGGGAAAACTAAAAATCAGCAAGACACAGGCAACCCAAAGTTTAGGGCTGCTCTGTTGACAAGAACCTCCACTTCATGACACCTTAAATATCCCAGGAAAGAGAAAAATGGATAAAGAAGTTGTGGTCCTTATGTACAATGGAATATCACTCAGACATGAAATCAATGTCATAAGGCTAAAAGAAGCAAGATGAGTGGATTTAGGTACGACAATTCTAAGTGAAATAAGTCACACAGAAAAAGACACTTATCATAAGCTATCAATAATAGAGGGAATGTAAAAACCGCTACACTTGAACTGAATTACAAAACAGAACAGAGTCACACGTTTAGAAAACACACTATGGCTGCTTAACGGGAAAGGTGAGGTGGGGTGATGCATAAAACAAGGGTTTCAAATTCGCTCAGATACCGTTCCATACACCCAATATGTAATAGACAAGAGCTACTGTTGCTCAGTGAACTGGACTCAACACCCGCTATTCACCGCACAAGAATATATCTGACTAGTAAGAATCTTAAAACCTATGTATTGATATCTGTCTGGAAGTGAGTCAAGTGGGTGTAAAGCCGCATAAACACAGCCGTGAAAAGCAGCTAAACCCCATCATAAAAATAAATTACTTTTAAAAACCCGTAAAACAAAGGCAGTGAAAGAGAGAGAAATTCTTACAAAATTCGTTCACGGGCTGTGATGCAACCTGGATTGACCATAACTAGACCCACAGCTGGATGAGACATAAGGGTGGACACACTTGGGGCTGAGAGTTTGGGTGAGGTTGGGTGAGCAAACACAGACCCTTTAAAGTAATACTGCCTGGTACCCATCCCATGGGACCCAAATCTCCAAGTTCAAGGGCATATTCCTACATCGAAAACATGCATGAGAAACCCAGAAGATGGTACACCGTGTGATTTTGAAAGGTTTCTAAAACGCACCTCATTTCTCATCTCCTTGTGTTCGGGTTCGCCATTCCAGCTACTTTACTAGAAATCTCCCTACTTGGAGAATCAGCACCTTTAACCTCCTGTTCCCTACAGGTTGCAATTTGTCCTGAGGATGAACGGGAAGAGGGGCAACCAATGAGAGACTAGATCTAGGTGTTGGGACAGGCACAGGTCACTCTATTTTCCCATCAGGATGAAGAATTAACCACAGGCTCAGCCTGCCCTCCGGAACCTAAATAGGGCCTGAGGCAATCCCGTGCTTTTGCGGCCAGCTCCCAAAAAAGACAGTTGAAAAATGGAGCTCAGGGGCACTGCCATTCACAAACCCGCAGAGTTATAAATGATAACTCTCGTCCACAAATATATGGAGGGAAGGCAACGAAGAGGATTTGAAAGCAAGGCAGAATTGCAGGAAACATGTTTCAGGAGGTAGATTCGAATCGCCTTTACAGCACATGAAAAGTGGCAAAACGTCGACAATGATGCCCTTGGCCAAAAAGGGCGTATGCGTTTTTTCCTGAATATATTCAGGAAAAAACGCATACGCCCTTTTTGGCCAACCAAGCAACCTGGAAAGGCAAATCAGCGCTACAAAGAAGTCTCGCTTCCCATCGGTCAAAAGGGCCATGCTGCAAAAAGTGTCAAAACCAGAAATGCAGGACAGGCCATGGAGAAATGGCAGCCTTGCTACGCTGATGGGCGGGATGTAAATTGCCAACAGCCACTCTGGAGAAGTGTACGGTGTGTCCTGAAACATCTAAAACACACAGCTTAGGGAGCATAGGGCACGTCCACTCATGGGCGTATAAATTGGGAAAACTAAAAATCAGCAAGACACAGGCACCCCAATGTTTAGGGCTGCTATGTTGACAAGAATCTCCACTTCATGACACCTTAAATATCCCAGGAAGGAGAAAAATGGATAAAGAAGTTGTGGTCCTTATGTACAAAGGAATATCACTCAGACATGAAATCAATGTCATAAGGCTAGTAGAAGCAAGATGAGTGGATTTAGGTATGACGATTCTAAGTGAAATAAGTTACACAGAAAAAGACACTTATCATAAGCTATCACTTATAGAGGGAATGTAAAAACCGCAACACTTGAACTGAATTACAAAACAGAACAGAGTCACACGTTTAGAAAACACACTATGGCTGCTTAACGGGAAAGGTGAGGTGGGGTGATGCATAAAACAAGGGTTTCAAATTCGCTCAGATACCGTTCCATACACCCAATATGTAATAGAAAAGAACTACACCTTGCTCAGTGAACTGGACTCAACACCCCCTATTCACCGCACAAGAATATATTTGACTAGTAAGAATCGTAAAACCTATGTATTGGTATCTCTCTGGAAGTGAGCCAAGTGGGTGTAAAGCCGCGTAAACACAGCCGTGAAAAGCAGCTAAACCCCATTATAAAAATAAATTACTTTTAAAAACCCATAAAACAAAGACAGTGAAAGAGAGAGAAATTCTTACAAAATTCGTTCAGGGGCTGTGATGCAACCTGGATTGAACATATCTCGACCCAAACCTGGATGAGACATAAGGGTGGACACTCTTGGGGCTGAGAGGTTGGGTGAGGTTGGGTGAGCAAACTCAGACCCTTTAAAGTAATACTGAGTGGTACCCATCCCATGGGTCCCAAATCTCCAGGTTCAAGGTCATCTTGCTACATCGAAAACATGCATGAGAAACCCAGAAGATGGTACACCGTGTGATTTTGAAAGGTTTCTAAAACGCACCCCATTTCTCATCTCCTTGTGCTAGGGTTCGCCTTTCCAGCTACTTTACTAGCAATCTCCCTACTTGGAGAATCAGCACCTTTAACCTCCTGTTCCCTACAGGTTGCAATTTGTCCTGAGGATGAACGGGAAGAGGGGCAACCAATGAGAGACTAGATCTAGGTGTTGGGACAGGCACAGGTCACTCTATTTTCCCATCAGGAAGAAGAATTAACCACAGGCTCAGCCTGCTGCCAGGAACCAGAATAGGGCCGGAGGCAATCCCTCGCTTTTGCGGCCAGCTCCCAAAAAAGCGAGTTGAAAAATGGAGCTCAGGGACACTGCAATTCACAAACCCGCAGAGTTATAAATGATAACTGTCATCCACAGATATATTGACGGAAGGCAACGAAGAGGATTTGAAAGCAAGGCAGAATTGCAGGAAACAGATTTCAGGAGGTAGATTCGAATCGCCTTTAAAGCACATGAAAAGCGGCAAAACGTCGACAATGATGCCCTTGGCCAAAAAGGGCGTATGCGTTTTTTCCTGAATATATTCAGGAAAAAACGCATACGCACTTTTTGGCCAACCAAGCAACCTGGAAAGGCAAATCAGCGCTACAAAGAAGTTTCGCTTCCCATTGGTCAAAAGGGACATGCTGCAAAAAGTGTCAAAACCAGAAATGCAGGACAGGCCATGGAGAAATGGCAGCCTTGCTACGCTGAAGGGCGGGATGTAAATTGCCAACAGCCACTCTGGAGAAGTGTACTGTGTGTCCTGAAACATCGAAAAAACACAGCTTAGGGAGCATAGGGCACGTCCACTCATGGGTGTATAAATTGGGAAAACTAAAAATCAGCAAGACACAGGCACCCCAAAGTTTAGGGCTGCTCTGTTGACAAGAACCTCCACTTCATGACACCTTAAATATCCCAGGAAAGAGAAAAATGGATAAAGAAGTTGTGGTCCTTATGTACAATGGAATATCACTCAGACATGAAATCAATGTCATAAGGCTAGTGAAGCAAGATGAGTGGACTTAGGTATGACGATTCTAAGTGAAATAAGTTACACAGAAAAAGACCCTTATCATAAGCTATCACTTATAGAGGGAATGTAAAAACCGCTACACTTGAACTGAATTACAAAACAGAACAGAGTCACACGTTTAGAAAACACACTATAGCTGCTTAACGGGAAAGGTGAGGTGGGGTGATGCATAAAACAAGGGTTTCAAATTCGCTCAGATAACGTTCCATACACCCAATATGTAATAGACATGACCTACTTCTTGCTCAGTGAACTGGACTCAACACCCCCTATTCACCGCACAAGAATATATGTGACTAGTAAGAATCTTAAAACCTATGTATTGATATCTGTCTGGAAGTGAGTCAAGTGGGTGTAAAGCCGCATAAACACAGCCGTGAAAAGCAGCTAAACCCCATTATAAAAATAAATTACTTTTAAAATCCCGTAAAACAAAGACAGTGAAAGAGAGAGAAATTCTTACAAAATTCGTTCAGAGGCTGTGATGCAACCTGGATTGACCATATCTAGACCCACAGCTGGATGAGACATAAGGGTGGACACTCTTGGGTCTTAGAGGTTGGGTGAGGTTGGGTGAGCAAACGCAGACCCTTTAAAGAAATACTGTGTGGTACCCATCCCATGGGTCCCAAATTTCCAGGTTCAAGGGCATCTTCCTACATCGAAAACATGCATGAGAAACCCAGAAGATGGTACACCGTGTGATTTTGAAAGGTTTCTAAAACGCACCTCATTTCTCATCTCCTTGTGCTCGGGTTCGCCTTTCCAGCTACTTTACTAGCAATCTCCCTACTTGGAGAATCAGCACCTTTAAGCTCCTGTTCCCTACAGGTTACAATTTGTCCTGAGGATGAACGGGAAGAGGGGCAACCAATGAGAGACTAGATCTAGGTGTTGGGACAGGCACAGGTCACTCTATTTTCCCATCAGGAAGAAGAATTAAACACAGGCTCAGCCTGCCGCAGGGAACCAGAATAGGGCCTGAGGCAATCCCGTGCTTTTGCGGCCAGCTCCCAAAAAAGACAGTTGAAAAATGGAGCTCAGGGGCACTGCAATTTACAAACCTGCTGAGTTATAAATGATAACTCTCGTCCACAAATATATTGAGGGAAGGCAACGAAGAGGATTTGAAAGCAAGGCAGAATTGCAGGAAACAGGTTTCAGGAGGTAGATTCGAATCGCATTTAAAGCACATGAAAAGTGGCAAAACGTCGACAGTGATGCCCTTGGCCAAAAAGGGCGTATGCGTTTTTTCCTGAATATATTCAGGAAACAACGCATACGCCCTTTTTGGCCAACCAAGCAACCTGGAAAGGCAAATCAGCGCTACAAAGAAGTCTCGCTTCCCATCGGTCAATAGGGCCATGCTGCAAAAAGTGTCAAAACGAGAAATGCAGGGCAGGCCATGGAGAAATGGCAGCCTTGCTACGCTGATGGGCGGGATGTAAATTGCCAACAGCCACTCTGGAGAAGTGTACGGTGTGTCCTGAAACATCGAAAAAACACAGCTTAGGGAGCATAGGGCACGTCCACTCATGGGCGTATAAATTGGGAAAACTAAAAATCAGCAAGACACAGGCACCCCAATGTTTAGGGCTGCTATGTTGACAAGAACCTCCACTTCATGACACCTTAAATATCCCAGGAAAGAGAAAAATGGATAAAGAAGTTGTGGTCCTTATGTACAAAGGAATATCACTCAGACATGAAATCAATGTCATAAGGCTAGTAGAAGCAAGATGAGTGGATTTAGGTATGACGATTCTAAGTGAAATAAGTCACACAGAAAAAGACACTTATCATAAGCTATCACTTATAGAGGGAATGTAAAAACCGCTACACTTGAACTGAATTACAAAACAGAACAGAGTCACACGTTTAGAAAACACACTATGGCTGCTTAACGGGAAAGGTGAGGTGGGGTGATGCATAAAACAAGGGTTTCAAATTCGCTCAGATACCGTTCCATAAACCCAATATGTAGTAGACAAGACCTACTCCTTGCTCAGTGAACTGGACTCAACACCCCCTATTCACCGCACAAAAATATATCTGACTAGTAAGAATCGTAAAACCTATGTATTGATATCTCTCTGGAAGTGAGCCAAGTGGGTGTAAAGCCGCATAAACACAGCCGTGAAAAGCAGCTAAACCCCATTATAAAAATAAATTACTTTTAAAAACCCGTAAAACAAAGACAGTGAAAGAGAGAGAAATTCTTACAAAATTCGTTCAGGGGCTGTGATGCAACCTGGATTGACCATATCTAGACCCACACCTGGATGAGACATAAGGGTGGACACTCATGGGGCTGAGAGTTTGGGTGAGGTTGGGTGAGCAAACTCAGACCCTTTAAAGTAATACTGCGTGGTACCCATCCCATGGGTCCCAAATCTCCAGGTTCAAGGGCATCTTCCTACATCGAAAACATGCATGAGAAACCCAGAAGATGGTACACTGTGTGATTTTGAAAGGTTTCTAAAACGCACCCCATTTCTCATCTCCTTCTGCTAGGGTTCGCCTTTCCAGCTTCTTTACTAGCAATCTCCCTACTTGGAGATTCAGCACCTTTAAGCTCCTGTTCCCTACAGGTTGCAATTTGTCCAGAGGATGAACGGGAAGAGGGGCAACCAATGAGAGACTAGATCTAGGTTTTGGGACAGGCACAGGTCACTCTATTTTCCCATCAGGAAGAAGAATTAACCACAGGCTCAGCCTGCCCCCGGGAACCAGAATGGGGCCTGAGGCAATCCCGTGCTTTTGCGGCCAGCTCCCAAAAAAGACAGTTGAAAAATGGAGCTCAGGGTCACTGCAATTCACAAACCTGCTGAGTTATAAATGATAACTCTCGTCCACAAATATATGGAGGGTAGGCAACGAAGAGGATTTGAAAGCAAGGCAGAATTGCAGGAAACAGGTTTCAGGAGGTAGATTCGAATCGCCTTTAAAGCACATGAAAAGTGGCAAAACGTCGACAGTGATGCCCTTGGTCAAAAAGGGCGTATGCGTTTTTTCCTGAATATATTCAGGAAAAAACGCATACGCCCTTTTTGGCCAACCAAGCAACCTGGAAAGGCAAATCAGCACTACAAAGAAGTCTCGCTTCCCATCGGTCAAAAGGGCCATGCTGCAAAAAGTGTCAAAACCAGAAATGCAGGAGAGGCCATGGAGAAATGGCAGCCTTGCTACGCTGATGGGCGGGATGTAATTTGCCAACAGCCACTCTGGAGAAGTGTACGGTGTGTCCTGAAACATCGAAAAAACTGCTTAGGGAGCATAGGGCACGTGCACTCATGGGCGTATAAATTGGGAAAACTAAAAATCAGCAAGACACAGGCACCCCAATGTTTAGGGCTGCTATGTTGACAAGAACCTCCACTTCATGACACCTTAAATATCCCAGGAAAGAGAAAAATGGATAAAGAAGTTGTGGTCCTTATGTACAAAGGAATATCACTCAGACATGAAATCAATGTCATAAGGCTAGTAGAAGCAAGATGAGTGGATTTAGGTATGACGATTCTAAGTGAAATAAGTCACACAGAAAAAGACACTTATCATAAGCTATCACTTATAGAGGGAATGTAAAAACCGCAACACTAGAACTGAATTACAAAAGAGAACAGAGTCACACGTTTAGAAAACACACTATGGCTGCTTAACGGGAAAGGTGAGGTGGGGTGATGCATAAAACAAGGGTTTCAAATTCGCTCAGATACCGTACCATACACCCAATATGTAATAGACAAGGCCTACTCCTTGCTCAGTGAACTGGACTCAACACCCCCTATTCACCGCAAAAAATATATCTGACTAGTTAGAATCGTAAAACCTATGTATTGATATCTCTCTGGAAGTGAGCCAAGTGGGTGTAAAGCCGCATAAACACAGCCGTGAAAAGCAGCTAAACCCCATTATAAAAATAAATTACTTTTAAAAACCCGTAAAACAAAGACAGTGAAAGAGAGAGAAATTCTTACAAAATTCGTTCAGGGGCTGTGATGCAACCTGGATTGACCATATCTCGACCCAAACCTGGATGAGACATAGGGGTGGACACTCTTGGGGCTGAGAGGTTGGGTGAGGTTGGGTGAGCAAACTCAGACCCTTTAAAGTAATACTGCGTGGTACCCATCCCATGGGTCCCAAATCTCCAGGTTCAAGGGCATCTTGCTACATCGAAAACATGCATGAGAAACCCAGAAGATGGTACACCGTGTGATTTTGAAAGGTTTCTAAAACGCACCCCATTTCTCATCTCCTTGTGCTAGGGTTCGCCTTTCCAGCTACTTTACTAGCAATATCCCTACTTGGAGAATCAGCACCTTTAAGCTCCTGATCCCTACAGGTTGCAATTTGTCCTGAGGATGAACGGGAAGAGGGGCAACCAATGAGAGACTAGATCTAGGTGTTGGGACAGGCACAGGTCACTCTATTTTCCCATCAGGAAGAAGAATTAATCACAGGCTCAGCCTGCCGCCCAGAAGCACAATAGGGCCTGAGGCAATCCCTCGCTTTTGCGGCCAGCTCCCAAAAAAGCGAGTTGAAAAATGGAGCTCAGGGACACTGCAATTCACAAACCTGCTGAGTTATAAAAGATAACTCTCGTCCAAAAATATATTGAGGGAAGGCAACGAAGAGGATTTGAAAGCAAGGCAGAATTGCAGGAAACAGATTTCAGGAGGTAGATACGAATCGCCTTTAAAGCACATGAAAAGCGGCAAAACGTCGACAATGATGCCCTTGGCCAAAAAGGGCGTATGCGTTTTTTCCTGAATATATTCAGGAAAAAACGCATACGCCCTTTTTGGCCAACCAAGCAACCTGGAAAGGCAAATCAGCGCTACAAAGAAGTCTCGCTTCCCATCGGTCAAAAGGGCCATGCTGCAAAAATGTCAAAACCGGAAATGCAGGACAGGCCATGGAGAAATGGCAGCCTTGTTACGCTGATGGGAGGGATGTACATTGCCAACAGCCACACTGGAGAAGTGTACGGTGTGTCCTGAAACATCGAAAAAACACAGCTTAGGGAGCATAGGGCACGTCCTCTCATGGTCGTATAAATTGGGAAAACTAAAAATCAGCAAGACACAGGCACCCCAATGATTAGGGCTGCTCTGTTGACAAGAACCTCCACTTCATGACACCTTAAATATACCAGGAAAGAAAAAAATTGATAAAGAATTTTGGTCCTTATGTACAATGGAATATCACTCATACATGAAATAAATGTCATAAGGCTAGTAGAAGCAAGATGAGTGGATTTAGGAACGACGATTCTAAGTGAAATAAGTCACACAGAAAAAGACACTTATCATAAGCTATCACTTATAGAGGGAATGTAAAAACCGCTACACTTGAACTGAATTACAAAGGGAACAGAGTCACACGTTTAGAAAACACACTATGGCTGCTTAACGGGAAAGGTGAGGTGGGGTGATGCATAAAACAAGGGTTTCAAATTCGCTCAGATACCGTTCCATACACCCAATATGTAATAGACAAGACCTACTCCTTGCTCAGTGAACTGGACTCAACACCTCCTATTCACCACACAAGAATATATGTGACTAGTAAGAATCTTAAAACCTATGTATTGATATCTCTCTGGAAGTGAGTCAAGTGGGTGTAAAGCCGCATAAACACAGCCGTGAAAAACAGCTAAACCCCATTATAAAAATAAATTACTTTTAAAAACCCGTAAAACAAAGACTGTGAAAGAGAGAGAAATTCTTCCAAAATTCTTTCTGGGGCTGGGATGCAACCTGGATTGACCATATCTAGACATACAGCTGGATGAGATATAAGGGTGGACACTCTTGGGGCTGAGAGGTTGGGTGAGGTTGGGTGAGCAAACGCAGACCCTTTAAAGTAACACTGCCTGGTACGCATCCCATGGGTCCCACATCTCCAGGTTCAAGGGCATCTTCCTACATCGAAAACATACATGAGAAACCCAGAAGATGGCACACCATGTGATTTTGAAAGGTTTCTAAAACGCACCTCATTTCTCATCTCCTTGTGCTCGGGTTCGCCATTCCAGGTACTTTACTAGCCATCTCCCTACTTGGAGAATCAGCACCTTTATCCTCCTGTTCCGTACAGGTTGCAATTTGTCCTGAGGATGAATGGGAAGAGGGGCAACCAATGAGAGACTAGATCTAGGTGTTGGGACAGGCACAGGTCACTGTATTTTCCCATCAGGAAGAAGAATTAACCACAGGCTCAGCCTGCCGCCCAGAAGCAGAATAGGGCCTGAGGCAATCCCGCGCTCTAATGGCCAGCTCCCAAAAAAGCGAGTTGAAAAATGGAGCCCAGGGACACTGCCATTTACAAACCCGCAGAGTTATAAATGATAACTCTCGTCCACAAATATATTGAGGGAAGGCAACGAAGAGGATTTGAAAGCAAGGCAGAATTGCAGGAAACAGGTTTCAGGAGGTAGATTCGAATCGCCTTTAAAGCACATGAAAAGTCACAAAACGTCGACAATGATGCCCTTGGCCAAAAAGGGCGTATGCGTTTTTTCCTGAATATAATCAGGAAAAAACGCATACGCCCTTTTTGGCCAACCAAGCAACCTGGAAAGGCAAATCAGCGCTACAAAGAAGACTCGCTTCCCATCGGTCAAAAGGGCCATGCTGCAAAAAGTGTCAAAACCAGAAATGCAGGACAGGCCATGGAGAAATGGCATCCTTGCTACACTGATGGGCGGGATGTAAATTGCCAACAGCCACTCTGGAGAAGTGTACGGTGTGTCCTGAAATATCGAAAAAACACAACTTAGGGAGCATAGGGCACGTCCACTCATGGGCGTATAAATTGGGAAAACTAAAAATCAGCAAGACACAGGCACCCCAAAGTTTAGGGCTGCTCTGTTGACAAGAACCTCCACTTCATGACACCTTAAATATCCCAGGAAAGAGAAAAATGGATAAAGAAGTTGTGGTCCTTATGTACAATGGAATATCACTCAGACATGAAATCAATGTCATAAGGCTAGTAGAAGCAAGATGAGTGGATTTAGGTACGATGATTCTAAGTGAAATAAGTCACACAGAAAAAGACACTTATCATAAGCTATCACTTATAGAGGAAATGTAAAAACCGCTACACTTGAACTGAATTACAGAACAGAACATAGTCACACGTTTAGAAAACACACTATGGCTGCTTAACGGGAAAGGTGAGGTGGGGTGATGCATAAAACAAGGGTTTCAAATTGGCTCAGATACCGTTCCATACACCCAATATGTAATAGAAAAGACCGACTCCTTGCTCAGTGAACTGGACTCAACACCCCCTATTCACCACACAAGAATATATATGACTACTAAGAATCTTAAAACCTATGTATTGATATCTCTCTGGAAGTGAGTCAAGTGGGTGTAAAGCCGCATAAACACAGCCGTGAAAAGCAGCTAAACCCCATTATAAAAATAAATTACTTTTAAAAACCCGTAAAACAAAGACAGTGAAAGAGAAATTCTTACAAAATTCGTTCAGGGGGTGTGATGCAACCTGGATTGACCATATCTAGACCCACAGCTGGATGAGACATAAGGGTGGACACACTTGGGGCTGAGAGGTTGGGTGAGGTTGGGTGAGCAAACACAGACCCTTTAAAGTAACACTGCCTGGTACCCATCCCATGGGTCCGAAACCTCCAGGTTCAAGGGCATATTCATACATCGAAAACATGCATGAGAAACCCAGAAGATGGTACACAGTGTGATTTTGAAAGGTTTCTAAAATGCACCTCATTTCTCATTTCCTTGTGTTCGGGTTCGCCATTCCAGCTACTTTACTAGAAATCTCCCTACTTGGAGAATCAGCACCTTTAACCTCCTGTTCCGTACAGTTTGCAATTTGTCCTGAGGATGAAAGGGAAGAGGGGCAACCAATGAGAGACTAGATCTAGGTGTTGGGACAGGCACAGGTCACTCTATTTTCCCATCAGGAAGAAGAATTAACCACAGGCTCAGCCTGCCCCCCGGAACCTGAATAGGGCCTGAGGCAATCCCGTGCTTTTGCGGCCAGCTCCCAAAAAAGACAGTTGAAAAATGGAGCTCAGGGGCACTGCCATTCACAAACCCGCAGAGTTATAAATGATAACTCTCTTCCACAAATATATTGAGGGAAGGCAATGAAGAGGATTTGAAAGCAAGGCAGAATTGCAGGAAACATATTTCAGGAGGTAGATTCGAATCGCCTTTAAAGCATATGTAAAGTGGCAAAACGTCGACAATGATGCCCTTGGCCAAAAAGGGCGTATGCGTTTTTTCCTGAATATATTCAGGAAAAAACGCATACGCCCTTTTTGGCCAACCAAGCAACCTGGAAAGGCAAATCACCGCTACAAAGAAGTCTCGCTTCCCATCGGTCAAAAGGGCCATGCTGCAAAAATGTCAAAACCGGAAATGCAGGACAGGCCATGGAGAAATGTCAGCCTTGCTACGCTGATAGGCGGGATGTAAATTGCCAACAGCCAATCTGGAGAAGTGTACGGTGTGTCCTGAAACATCGAAAAAACACAGCTTAGGGAGCATAGGGCACGTCCACTCATGGGCGTATAAATTGGGAAAACTAAAAATCAGCAAGACACAGGCACCCCAAAGTTTAGGGCAGCTCTGTTGACAAGAACCTCCACTTCATGACACCGTAAATATCCCAGGAAAGAGAAAAATGGGTAAAGAAGTTGTGGTCCTTATGTACAATGGAATATCACTCAGACATGAAATCAATGTCATAAGGCTAGTAGAAGCAAGATGAGTGGATTTAGGTACGACGATTCTAAGTGAAATAAGTCACACAGAAAAAGACACTTATCATAAGCTATCACTTATAGAGGGAATGTAAAAACCGCTACACTTGAACTGAATTACAAAACAGAACAGAGTCACACGTTTAGAAAACACACTATGGCTGCTTAACGGGAAAGGTGAGGTGAGGTGATGCATAAAACAAGGGTTTCAAATTCGCTCAGATACCGTTCCATACACCCAATATGTAATAGACAAGACCTACTCCTTGCTCAGTGAACTGGACTCAACACCCCCTATTCACCACACAAGAATATATGTGACTAGTAAGAATCCTAAAACCTATGTATTGATATCTGTCTGGAAGTGAGTCAAGTGGGTGTAAAGCCACATAAACACAGCCGTTAAAAGCAGATAAACCCCATTATAAAAATAAATTACTTTTAAAAACCCGTAAAACAAAGACAGTGAAACAGAGAGAAATTCTTCCAAAATTCGGTCTGGGGCTGGGATGCAACCTGGATTGACCATATCTAGACATACAGCTGGATGAGACATAAGGGTGGACACTCTTGGGGCTGAGAGGTTGGGTGAGGTTGGGTGAGCAAACGCAGAACCTTTAAAATAATACTGCGTGGTACGCATCCCATGGGTCCCAAATCTCCTGGTTCAAGGGCATCTTCCTACATCGAAAACATACATGAGTAACCCAGAAGATGGTACACCGTGTGATTTTGAAAGGTTTCTAAAACGCACCTCATTTCTCATCTCCTTGTGCTCGGGTTCGCCATTCCAGGTACTTTACTAGCAATCTCCCTACTTGGAGAATCAGCACCTTTAACCTCCTGTTCCCTACAGGTTGCAATTTGTCCTGAGGATGAACGGGAAGAGGGCCAACCAATGAGAGACTAGATCTAGGTGTTGGGACAGGCACAGGTCACTCTATTTTCCCATCAGGAAGAAGAATTAACCACAGGCTCAGCCTGCCGCCCAGAAGCAGAATAGGGCCTGAGGCAATCCCACGCTCTTACGGCCAGCTCCCAAAAAAGCGAGTTGAAAAATGGAGCCCAGGGACACTGCCATTCACAAACCCGCAGAGTTATAAATGATAACTCTCGTCCACATATATATTGAGGGAAGGCAACGAAGAGGATTTGAAAGCAAGGCAGAATTGCAGGAAACAGGTTTCGGGAGGTAGATTCGAATCGCCTTTAAAGCACATGAAAAGTCGCAAAACGTCGACAATGATGCCCTTGGCCAAAAAGGGCGTATGCGTTTTTTCCTGAATATATTCAGGAAAAAACGCATACGCCCTTTTTGGCCAACCAAGCAACCTGGAAAGGCAAATCAGCGCTACAAAGAAGTCTCGCTTCCCATCGGTCAAAAGGGCCATGCTGCAAAAAGTGTCAAAACCAGAAATGCAGGACAGGCCATGGAGAAATGGCAGCCTTGCTACGCTGATGGGTGGGATGTAAATTGCCAACAGCCACTCTGGAGAAGTGTACTGTGTGTCCTGAAACATCGAAAAAACACAGCTTAGGGAGCATAGGGCATGTCCACTCATGGGCGTATAAATTGGGAAAACTAAAAATCAGCAAGACACAGGCACCCCAAGTTTAGGGCTGCTCTGTTGACAAGAACCTCCACTTCATGACACCTTAAATATCCCAGGAAAGAGAAAAATGGATAAAGAAGTTGTGGTCCTTATGTACAATGGAATATCACTCAGACATGAAATCAATGTCATAAGGCTAGGAGAAGCAAGATGATTGGATTTAGGTACGACGATTCTAAGTGAAATAAGTCACACAGAAAAAGACACTTATCATAAGCTATCACTTATAGAGGGAATGTAAAAACTGCTACACTTGAACTGAATTACAAAACAGAACAGAGTCACACGTTTAGAAAACACACTATGGCTGCTTAACGGGAAAGGTGAGGTGAGGTGATGCATAAAACAAGGGTTTCAAATTCGCTCAGATACCGTTCCATACACCCAATATATAATAGACAAGACCTACTCCTTGCTCAGTGAACTGGACTCAACACCCCCTATTCACCGCACAAGAATATATGTGACTAGTAAGAATCTTAAAACCTATGTATTGATATCTGTCTGGAAGTGAGTCATGTGGGTGGAAAGCCGCATAAACACAGCCGTTAAAAGCAGATAAACCCCATTATAAAAATAAATTACTTTTAAAAACCCGTAAAACAAAGACAGTGAAACAGAGAGAAATTCTTCCAAAATTCGGTCTGGGGCTGGGATGCAACCTGGATTGACCATATCTAGACATACAGCTGGATGAGACATAAGGGTGGACACTCTTGGGGCTGAGAGTTTGGGTGAGGTTGGGTGAGCAAACGCAGAACCTTTAAAGTAATACTGCGCGGTACGCATCCCATGGGTCCCAAATCTCCAGGTTCAAGGGCATCTTCCTACATCGAAAACATACATGAGTAACCCAGAAGATGGTACACCGTGTGATTTTGAAAGGTTTCTAAAACGCACCTCATTTCTCATCTCCTTGTGCTCGGGTTCGCCATTCCAGGTACTTTACTAGCAATCTCCCTACTTGGAGAATCAGCACCTTTAACCTCCTGTTCCCTACAGGTTGCAATTTGTCCTGAGGATGAACGGGAAGAGGGCCAACCAATGAGAGACTAGATCTAGGTGTTGGGACAGGCACAGGACACTCTATTTTCCCATCAGGAAGAAGAATTAACCACAGGCTCAGGCTGCCGCCCAGAAGCAGAATAGGGCCTGAGGCAATCCCACGCTCTTAGGGCGAGCTCCCAAAAAAGCGAGTTGAAAAATGGAGCCCAGGGACACTGCCATTCACAAACCCGCAGAGTTATAAATGATAACTCTCGTCCACAAATATATTGAGGGAAGGCAACGAAGAGGATTTGAAAGCAAGGCAGAATTGCAGGAAACAGGTTTCGGGAGGTAGATTCGAATCGCCTTTAAAGCACATGAAAAGTCGCAAAACGTCGACAATGATGCCCTTGGCCAAAAAGGGCGTATGCGTTTTTTCCTGAATATATTCAGGAAAAAACGCATACGCCCTTTTTGGCCAACCAAGCAACCTGGAAAGGCAAATCAGCGCTACAAAGTAGTCTCGCTTCCCATCGGTCAAAAGGGCCATGCTGCAAAAAGTGTCAAAACCAGAAATGCAGGACAGGCCATGGAGAAATGGCAGCCTTGCTACGCTGATGGGCGGGATGTAAATTGCCAACAGCCACTCTGGAGAAGAGTACGGTGTGTCCTGAAACATCGAGAAAACACAGCTTAGGGAGCATAGGGCACGTCCACTCATGGGCGTATAAATTGGGAAAACTAAAAATCAGCAAGACACAGGCACCCCAAAGTTTAGGGCTGCTCTGTTGACAAGAACCTCCACTTCATGACACCTTAAATATCCCAGGAAAGAGAAAAATGGATAAAGAAGTTGTGGTCCTTATGTACAATGGAATATCACTCAGACATGAAATCAATGTCATAAGGATAGAAAAAGCAAGATGAGTGGACTTAGGTACGATGATTCTAAGTGAAATAAGTCACACAGAAAAAGACACTTATCATAAGCTATCACTTATAGAGGGAATTTAAAAACCGCTACACTTGAACTGAATTACAAAACAGAACAGAGTCACACGTTTAGAAAACACAATATGGCTGCTTAACGGGAAAGGTGAGGTGGGGTGATGCATAAAACAAGGGTTTCAAATTGGCTCAGATACCGTTCCATACACCCAATATGTAATAGATAAGACCTACTCCTTGCTCATTGAACTGGACTCAACACCCCCTATTCACCACACAAGAATATATGTGACTAGTAAGAATCTTAAAACCTATGTATTGATATCTGTCTGGAAGAGAGTCAAATGGGTGTAAAGCCGCATAAACACAGCCGTGAAAAGCAGCTAAACCCCATTATAAAAATAAATTAGTTTTAAAAACCCGTAAAACAAAGACAGTGAAAGAGAGAGAAATTCTTACAAAATTCGTTCAGGGGCTGTGATGCAACCTGGATTGACCATATCTAGACGCACAGCTGGATGAGACATAAGGGTGGACACACTTGGGGCTGAGAGGTTGGGTGAGGTTGGGTGAGCAAACACAGACCCTTTAAAGTAATACTGCCTGGTACACTTCCCATGGGTCCCAAATCTCCAGGTTGAAGGGCATATTCCTATATCGAAAACATGCATGAGAAACCCAGAAGGTGGTACACTGTGTGATTTTGAAAGGTTTCTAAAACGCACCTCATTTCTCATTTCCTTGTGTTCGGGTTCGCCATTCCAGCTACTTTACTAGAAATCTCAGTACTTGGAGAATCAGCACCTTTAACCTCCTGTTCCGTACAGGTTGCAATTTGTCCTGAGGATGAAAGGGAAGAGGGGCAACCAATGAGAGACTAGTTCTAGGTGTTGGGACAGGCACAGGTCACTCTATTTTCTCATCAGGAAGAAGAAATAACCACAGGCTCAGCCTGCCACCCGGATCCAGAATAGGGCCTGAGGCAATCCCGCGCTTCTGCGGCCAGCTCCCAAAAAAGCCAGTTGAAAAATGGAGCACATGGGCACTGCAATTCACAACCCTGCAGAGTTATAAATGATAACTCTCTTCCACAAATATATTGAGGGAAGGCAACGAAGAGGATTTGAAAGCAAGGCAGAATTGCAGGAAACATGTTTCAGGAGGTAGATTCGAATCGCCTTAAAACATATGTAAAGTGGTAAAACTTCGACAATGATGCCCTTGGCCAAAAAGGGCGTATGCGTTTTTTCCTGAATATATTCAGGAAAAAACGCAAACGCCCTTTTTGGCCAACCAAGAAACCTGGAAAGGCAAATCAGCGCTACAAAAAAGTCTCGCTTCCCATCGGTCAAAAGGGCCGTGCTGCAAAAAGTGTCAAAACCAGAAATGCAGGACAGGCCATGGAGAAATGGCAGCCTTGCTACGCTGATGGGTGGGATGTAAATTGCCAACAGCCACTCTGGAGAAGTGTACTGTGTGTCCTGAAACATCGAAAAAACACAGCTTAGGGAGCATAGGGCACGTCCACTCATGGGCGTATAAATTGGGAAAACTAAAAATCAGCAAGACACAGGCACCCCAAAGTTTAGGGCTGCTCTGTTGACAAGAACCTCCACTTCATGACACCTTAAATATCCCAGGAAAGAGAAAAATGGATAAAGAAGTTGTGGTCTTATGTACAATGGAATATCACTCAGACATGAAATCAATGTCATAAGGCTAGGAGAAGCAAGATGATTGGATTTAGGTACGACGATTCTAAGTGAAATAAGTCACACAGAAAAAGACACTTATCATAAGCTATCACTTATAGAGGGAATGTAAAAACCGCTACACTTGAACTGAATTACAAAACAGAACAGAGTCACACGTTTAGAAAACACACTATGGCTGCTTAACGGGAAAGGTGAGGTGAGATGATGCATAAAACAAGGGTTTCAAATTCGATCAGATACCGTTCCATACACCCAATATGTAATAGACAAGACCTACTCCTTGCTCAGTGAACTGGACTCAACACTCCCTATTCACCGCACAAGAATATATGTGACTAGTAAGAATCTTAAAACCTATGTATTGATATCTGTCTGGAAGTGAGTCAAGTGGGTGTAAAGCCGCATAAACACAGCCGTTAAAAGCAGATAAACCCCATTATAAAAATAAATTACTTTTAAAAACCCGTAAAACAAAGACAGTGAAACAGAGAGAAATTCTTCCAAAATTCGGTCTGGGGCTGGGATGCAACCTGGATTGACCATATCTAGACATACAGCTGGATGAGACATAAGGGTGGACACTCTTGGGGCTGAGAGTTTGGGTGAGGTTGGGTGAGCAAACGCAGAACCTTTAAAGTAATACTGCGTGGTACGCATCCCATGGGTCCCAAATCTCCAGGTTCAAGGGCATCTTCCTACATCGAAAACATACATGAGTAACCCAGAAGATGGTACACCGTGTGATTTTGAAAGGTTTCTAAAACGCACCTGATTTCTCATCTCCTTGTGCTCGGGTTCGCCATTCCAGGTACTTTACAAGCAATCTCCCTACTTGGAGAATCAGCACCTTTAACCTCCTGTTCCCTACAGGTTGCAATTTGTCCTGAGGATGAACGGGAAGAGGGCCAACCAATGAGAGACTAGATCTAGGTGTTGGGACAGGCACAGGTCACTCTATTTTCCCATCAGGAAGAAGAATTAACCACAGGTTCAGCCTGCCGCCCAGAAGCAGAATAGGGCCTGAGGCAAACCCACGCTCTTACGGCCAGCTCCCAAAAAAGCGAGTTGAAAAATGGAGCCCAGGGACACTGCCATTCACAAACCCGCAGAGTTATAAATGATAACTCTCGTCCACAACTATATTGAGGGAAGGCAACGAAGAGGATTTGAAAGCAAGGCAGAATTGCAGGAAACAGGTTTCAGGAGGTAGATTCGAATCGCCCTTAAAGCACATGAAAAGTCGCAAAACGTCGACAATGATGCCCTTGGCCAAAAAGGGCGTATGCGTTTTTTCCTGAATATATTCAGGAAAAAACGCATACGCCCTTTTTGGCCAACCAAGCAACCTGGAAAGGCAAATCAGCGCTACAAAGAAGTCTCGCTTCCCATCGGTCAAAAGGGCCATGCTGCAAAAATGTCAAAACCGGAAATGCAGGACAGGCCATGGAGAAATGGCAGCCTTGCTACGCTGATGGGCGGGATGTAAATTGCCAACAGCCACTCTGGAGAATTGTACGGTGTGTCCTGAAACATCGAAAAAACACAGCTTAGGGAGCATAGGGCACGTCCACTCATGGGCGTATAAATTGGGAAAACTAAAAATCAGCAAGACACAGGCACCCCAAAGTTTAGGGCAGCTCTGTTGACAAGAACCTCCACTTCATGACACCATAAATATCCCAGGAAAGAGAAAAATGGATAAAGAAGTTGTGGTCCTTATGTACAATGGAATATCACTCAGACATGAAATCAATGTCATAAGGCTAGTAGAAGCAAGATGAGTGGATTTAGATACGACGATTCTAAGTGAAATAAGTCACACAGAAAAAGACACTTATCATAAGCTATCACTTATAGAGGGAATGTAAAAACCGCTACACTTGAACTGAATTACAAAACAGAACAGAGTCACACGTTTAGAAAACACACTATGGCTGCTTAACGGGAAAGGTGAGGTGAGGTGATGCATAAAACAAGGGTTTCAAATTCGCTCAGATACCGTTCCATACACCCAATATGTAATAGACAAGACCTACTCCTTGCTCAGTGAACTGGACTCCACACCCCCTATTCACCGCACAAGAATATATGTGACTAGTAAGAATCTTAAAACCTATGTATTGATATCTGTCTGGAAGTGAGTCAAGTGGGTGTAAAGCCGCATAAACACAGCCGTTAAAAGCAGATAAACCCCATTATAAAAATAAATTACTTTTAAAAACCCGTAAAACAAAGACAGTGAAACAGAGAGAAATTCTTCCAAAATTCGGTCTGAGGCTGGGATGCAACCTGGATTGACCATATCTAGACATACAGCTGGATGAGACATAAGGGTGGACACTCTTGGGGCTGAGAGGTTGGGTGAGGTTGGGTGAGCAAACGCAGAACCTTTAAAGTAATACTGCGTGGTACGCATCCCATGGGTCCCAAATCTCCAGGTTCAAGGGCATCTTCCTACATCGAAAACATACATGAGTAACCCAGAAGATGGTACACCGTGTGATTTTGAAAGGTTTCTAAAACGCACCTCATTTCTCATCTCCTTGTGCTCGGGTTCTCCATTCCAGGTACTTTACTAGCAATCTCCCTACTTGGAGAATCAGCACCTTTAACCTCCTGTTCCCTACAGGTTGCAATTTGTCCTGAGGATGAACGGGAAGAGGGCCAACCAATGAGAGACTAGATCTAGGTGTTGGGACAGGCACAGGTCACTCTATTTTCCCATCTGGAAGAAGAATTAACCACAGGCTCAGCCTGCCGCCCAGAAGCAGAATAGGGCCTGAGGCAATCCCACGGTCTTAGGGCCAGCTCCCAAAAAAGCGAGTTGAAAAATGGAGCCCAGGGACACTGCCATTCACAAACCCGCAGAGTTATAAATGATAACTCTCGTCCACATATATATTGAAGGGAAGGCTACGAAGAGGATTTGAAAGCAAGGCAGAATTGCAGGAAACAGATTTCAGGAGGTAGATTCGAATCGCCTTTAAAGCACATGAAAAGCGGAAAAACGTCGACAATGATGCCCTTGGCCAAAAAGGGCGTATGCGTTTTTTCCTGAATATATTCAGGAAAAAACGCATACGCCCTTTTTGGCCAACCAAGCAACCTGGAAAGGCAAATCAACGCTACAAAGAAGACTCGCTTACCATCGGTCAAAAGGGCCATGCTGCAAAAAGTGTCAAAACCAGAAATGCAGGACAGGCCATGGAGAAATGGCAGCCTTGCTACGCTGATGGGCGGGATGTAAATTGCCAACAGCCCCTCTGGAGAAGAGTACGGTTTGTCCTGAAACATCGAGAAAACAGAGCTTAGGGAGCATAGGGCACGTCCACTCATGGGCGTATAAATTGGGAAAACTAAAAATCAGCAAGACACAGGCACCCCAAAGTTTAGGGCTGCTCTGTTGACAAGAACCTCCACTTCATGACACCTTAAATATCCCAGGAAAGAGAAAAATGGATAAAGAATTTGTGGTCCTTATGTACAATGGAATATCACTCAGACATGAAATCAATGTCATAAGGATAGAAAAAGCAAGATGAGTGGACTTAGGTACGATGATTCTAAGTGAAATAAGTCACACAGAAAAAGACACTTATCATAAGCTATCACTTATAGAGGGAAGGTAAAAACCGCTACACTTGAACTGAATTACAAAACAGAACAGAGTCACACGTTTAGAAAACACACTATGGCTGCTTAACGGGAAAGGTGAGGTGGGGTGATGCATAAAACAAGGGGTTCAAATTCGCTCAGATACCGTTCCATACACCCAATATGTAATAGATAACACCTACTCCTTGCTCATTGAACTGGACTCAACACCCCCTATTCACCGCACAAGAATATATGTGACTAGTAATAATCTTAAAACCTATGTATTGATATCTGTCTGGAAGAGAGTCAAGTGGGTGTAAAGCCGCATAAACACAGCCGTGAAAAGCAGCTAAACCCCATTATAAAAATAAATTAATTTTAAAAACCCGTAAAACAAAGACAGTGAAAGAGAGAGAAATTCTTACAAAATTCGTTCAGGGGCTGTGATGCAACCTGGATTGACCATATATAGACGCACAGCTGGATGAGACATAAGGGTGGACACACTTGGGGCTGAGAGGTTGGGTGAGGTTGGGTGAGCAAACACAGACCCTTTAAAGTAATACTGCCTGGTACACTTCCCATGGGTCCCAAATCTCCAGGTTGAAGGGCATATTCCTATATCGAAAACATGCATGAGAAACCCAGAAGGTGGTACACTGTGTGATTTTGAAAAGTTTCTAAAACGCACCTCATTTCTCATTTCCTTGTGTTCGGGTTCGCCATTCCAGCTACTTTACTAGAAATCTCAGTACTTGGAGAATCAGCACCTTTAACCTCCTGTTCCGTACAGGTTGCAATTTGTCCTGAGGATGAAAGGGAAGAGGGGCAACCAATGAGAGACTAGATCTAGGTGTTGGGACAGGCACAGGTCACTCTATTTTCCCATCAGGAAGAAGAATTAACCACAGGCTCAGCCTGCCCCCCGGAACCTGAATAGGGTCTGAGGCAATCCCGTGCTTTTGCGGCCAGCTCCCAAAAAAGACAGTTGAAAAATGGAGCTCAGGGGCACTGCCATTCACAAACCCGCAGAGTTATAAATGATAACTCTCTTCCACAAATATATTGAGGGAAGGCAACGAAGAGGATTTGAAAGCAAGGCAGAATTGCAGGAAACATGTTTCAGGAGGTAGATTCGAATCGCCTTTAAACATATGTAAAGTGGTAAAACTTCGACAATGATGCCCTTGGCCAAAAAGAGCGTATGCGTTTTTTCCTGAATATATTCAGGAAAAAACGCATACGCCCTTTTTGGCCAACCAAGCAACCTGGAAAGGCAAATCAGCGCTACAAAGAAGTCTCGCTTCCCATCGGTCAAAAGGGCCATGCTGCAAAAAGTGTCAAAACCAGAAATGCAGGACAGGCCATGGAGAAATGGCAGCCTTGCTACGCTGATGGGTGGGATGTAAATTGCCAACAGCCACTCTGGAGAAGTGTACTGTGTGTCCTGAAACATCGAAAAAACACAGCTTAGGGAGCATAGGGCACGTCCACTCATGGGCGTATAAATTGGGAAAACTAAAAATCAGCAAGACACAGGCACCCCAAAGTTTAGGGCTGCTCTGTTGACAAGAACCTCCACTTCATGACACCTTAAATATCCCAGGAAAGAGAAAAATGGATAAAGAAGTTGTGGTCCTTATGTACAATGGAATATCACTCAGACATGAAATCAATGTCATAAGGCTAGGAGAAGCAAGATGATTGGATTTAGGTACGACGATTCTAAGTGAAATAAGTCACACAGAAAAAGACACTTATCATAAGCTATCACTTATAGAGGGAATGTAAAAATCGCTACAGTTGAACTGAATTACAAAACAGAACAGAGTCACACGTTTAGAAAACACACTATAGCTGCTTAACGGGAAAGGTGAGGTGGGGTGATGCATAAAACAAGGGTTTCAAATTCACTCAGATACCGATCCATACACCCAATATGTAATAGACAAGACCTACTCCTTGCTCAGTGAACTGGACTCAACACCCCCTATTCACCGCACAAGAATATATGTGACTAGTAAGAATCTTAAAACCTATGTATTGATATCTGTCTGGAAGTGAGTCAAGTGGGTGTAAAGCGGCATAAACACAGCAGTGAAAAGTAGCGAATCCCCATTTTAAATTAAATAACTTTAAAAAACCCAAAAAAATAAAACAGTGATAGAGAGAGGAAATTTTACATAATTTGTTCCTGGGCTGTGATGCAACCTTGTTTGATCATATCTAGACCCACAGCTGGATGAGAAATAAAGCTGGACACTCTTGCAGCTGAAGGACTCTTTCCCTAGTTACCAGATTGGGGAACGTAAATAGGCTGCCGCCCTCTGGCCGTTACCTGCAAAAGCAGCTTTAAAATCTGTGTTAATGGTCACTTCATATGAACAAGTACTTCAGGGCTGTAAATGAAACCTGCCCTCAAAATGTCTTGAGGGAGGTAGTGGCCAAAACTTTTCAAAATGTGACACTTACTTTAAGAAAACAATGTGAAGAACTAAGCTGTAATCACAGTTTGATAAATAAAAAGAGCATGCTTTAAAGATCAATTTCAACAGATTATGGGACACATGCAAATTCAGCCACACAGAGGTATCAGCTCGCACCTGTTAGAATAACCAGCAGCAAGCAAACTACAAACAATAAATATTGAAGGTGTTTTGGAGAAATGCATACCCTCAATTTTAAGTGGGACATAACCTGGAAAGAGCCACTAATGAGAACTGAATGGTGGTGCCTTTAAAACGTACACACTGAGCTACCATATGATACAGCAAGCCCACTCCTTGGCCTATAACATAAGGAGATAGAACTGGAAAGACACAGGCAAGCAAATGTGCATTGCAGCAGTATTACAATAACCAAGACATGGAGGCAACCAAAAAGTCCATCAAGAGGTGCGTGGCCAAAGAATAACTGGTACACGTACAGATGGAATATGAGCCAGGGAAAAAAACAAAACAATGCCATTTGCAGCACTGTGTATGATTCTTGAGTTAATCAGGCAAATTGTACTAAGTCAGAAAGCAAAAGACACATATCCTATAATATCACTTATAGGTCTTAGCTAAAAATTGATACCAATGAAGATATTTCCACAGAGAAATGCAATCACAGATTCATTAAACAAACTTAGGGTTCACCAAATGGAAAGGTGTGAGGATTGGATACATTAGGATATTGGGGTTAAGATAGATATAGAAACACATGTGAAATATGTAATCACCAAAGACCTACGTAATACCAAGACAAGACTACTCAACATGGTGTCATAACCTACATGGGAAAATGATCCAAAGAAGAATAGATATATGTATATGTTTAAAAGAACCACATCTTGCACACCTAGAAGAAACAAAACATTTTAATCAAATTTGCTCTGACAAAAAATAAAAATTAAATTAAAAAAAGAACAAGAAGTAATGAGACATAAACTTAAGGGGCTTTGTGCTGGCACATTGCATTCTAATTTACAACCAGAACATGACTTCCATTAAGGCTCTGTCATCACTAATAAAGCAGCTTTATAAGCAATGTTGAAGGTAGCTTAAAAGAAGTCTCACTAATTATTGATAGTAACAAGGAAACAAAGAAAAGTAAAAATCTCACTGCAAAAAGTATACATAGGGTAAGGATAGTAGATCAAACACTGATTAAACTTCTGTAAAGAATAAAAGACAACAGTAGTATGTTTTGTTAAAAAAGAGAGGGCCCAAATAAATCTGAAATGAAAGAGATGATGTTACAACAGACACCACAGAAATACAAAGTATCTTAAGATACACACAGGGTAACTCAGGGCTCAGACTGGACAGAGCCCACTCTCCAGTCCCCTGTACATGACTTACAGGAGCCTCAGGAACTGAGGAGGAGGTCCCTGAGGAGAGGCTCAAGATAGAATATGGTAGGCATTAACATGACTGCATTCATCTTAAACATGCCTGAACTACATTCACACGAGATGATTTTGTCCTGTATGTACATCGGCACCTCTAGCCGGAACTGCAGATCTTTGGCTTCAACACCTCTACTGACAACATTAGCTTCACCTGCTGTGGACCGTCTCCTATAGGATTTCTAGAATCACAAAACATCGAAGCTTCACAGGACCCAGAGTCTGTGCGACTCCACACAGAGTCTCAGAGTCTCAACTCCACTCAGATACTCCACTCTTGGAGGGCACACACAAAGTAGTGTGCACATCAGAACCCAGGGGAAGGAGCAGTGACCCCGTAGGAGAATGACCAGAACTACCTGCTACTTTTAGAGGGTCTCCTGCAGAGGCAGCTGGTGGCTGTGGCTGTGGCTCACCGTGAGGACAACAACACTGGCAGCAGAAGTTCTGGGAAATACTCCTTGGTGTGAGCCCTCCCAGAGTCCGCCATTAGCCCCACCAAGAGCAAGGTAGGCTCCAGTGCTGGGTCGCCTCAGGCCAAACAACCAACAGGGAGGGAACCCAGCCCCATGCATCAGCAGACAAGCAGATTCAACTTTTTATTAAAGTTTTATTTAATCCGTAGACAAGCGGATTAAAGCTCTGCCCACCAAAGCAACACCCAGCTCTACCCACCACCAGTCCCTCCCATCAGGAAGCTTGCACAAGCCTCTAAGATAGACTCATCCACCAGAGAGCAGACAGCAGAAGCAAGAAGAACTACAATTCTGCAGCCTGTGGAAGGAAAACCACATTCACAGAAAGATAGACAAAATGAAAAGGCAGAGGAATTTATACCAGATCAAGGAACAAGATAAAACCCCAGAAAAAAAACGAAATGAGGTGGAGATAGGGAACCTTCCAGAAAAAGAATTCAGAATAATGATAGTGAAGTTGAGCCAAGACCTTAGAAAAAGAAAGGAGGCAAAGATCGAGAAGACACAAGAAATGCTTAACAAAGACCTAGAAGAATTAAGGAACAAACACCTAGAAGAATTAAAGAACAAACAAACAGAGGTGAACAATGTAATAACTGAAATGAAAAATACACTAGAAGGAATCAGTAGCAGAATAACTGTGGCAGAAGAACGGATAAGTGGCCTGGAAGACAGAAAGGTGGAAATCACTGCCATGGAACAGAATAAAAAAAAGAATGAAAATAAATGAAGACACCCCAAGAGTCCTCTGGGACAACATTAAACGCAACAACATTCGCATTATAGGGGTCCCAGAAGGAGAAGAGAGAGAGAAAGGACCCGAGAATATATTTGAAGAGATTATGGTCAAAAACTTCCCTAGCATGGGAAAAGAAATAGCCACCCAAGTCCAGAAGCACAGAGTGTCCCAGGCAGGAGAAACCAAAGGAGAAAAATGACAAGACACATAGTAATCAAATTGACAAAAATTAACGACAAAGAAAAATTATTGAAAGCAGCAAGGGAAAAATGACAAATAACATACAAGGGAAATCCCATAAGGATAACAGCTGATTTCTCAGCAGAAAATCTACAAGCCAGAAGGAAGTGGCATGATAAATTTAAAGTGATGAAAGGGAAGAACCTACAACCAAGGGTACTGCACCCTGCAAAGAGCTCATTCAGATTTGATGGAGAAATCAAAAGCCTTACAGACAAGCAAAAGCTAAGAGAATTCAGCACCATGCAACCAGCTCTACACCAAATGCTAAAAGAACTTCTCTAAGTGGGAAACACAAGAGAAGAAAAGGACCCACCAAGACAAACCCATAACAATTAAGAAAATAGTAGTAGGAACATACATATCGATAATTACCTTAAACGTGAATGCACTAAATGTTCCAACCAAAAGACATAGACTGGCTGAATGGATACAAAAACAAGACCCATATATATGCTGTCTACAAGAGACCCATTTCAGACCTAGGGACACATACAGACTGAAAGTGAGGCGATGGAAAAATATATTCTATGCTAATGAAAATCAAAAGAAAGCTGGAGTAGCAATACTCATATCAGATAAAATAGACTTTAAAATAAAGAATGTTACAAGAGACAAGGAAAGACACTACATAATGGTCAAGGGATCAATCCAAGAAGAAGATATAACAATTATAAATATATATGTACCCAACATAGGAGCACCTCAATGTATAAGGCAACTGCTAACAGTTATAAAAGAGGAAATCGACAGTAACACAATAATAGCGGGGGACTTTAACAGCTCACTTACACCAGTGGAGATCAGCCAGACAGAAAATTAATAAGGAAACACAAGCTTTAAATGACACAATAGACCAGATAGAGTTCATTGATATTTATAGGACATTCCATCCAAAAACAGCAGATTACACGTTCTTCTCAACTGCACACGGAATATTCTCCAGGATAGATCACATCTTGGGTCACAGATAAAGCCTCAGTAAATTTAAGAAAACTGAAATCATATCAAGCAGCTGTTCCGACCACAATGCTATGAGATTAGAAATCAATTACATGGAAAAAACTGTAAAAAACACAAACACATGGAGGCTAAACAATACGTTACTAAATAACCAAGAGATCACTGAAGAAATCAAAGGGGAAATCAAAAACTACCTAGAGACAAATGACAACAAAAACACGATGATCCAAAACCTATGGGATGCAGCAAAAGGAGTTCTAAGAGGGAAGTTTATAGCAATACAAGCCTACCTCAAGAAACAAGAAAAATCTCAAATAAACAATCTAACCTTACACCTAGAGGAACTAGAGAAAGAAGAACAAAACCCAAAGTTAGTAGAAGGAAAGAAATCCTAAAGATCAGAGCAGAAATAAATGAAATAGAAACAAAGAAAACGGAAGCAAAGATCATCAAAACTAAAAGCTGGTTCTTTGAGAAGATAAGCAAAAATGATCAACCTTTAGCCACACTCAAGAAAAAGAGGGAGAGGACGCAAATCAACATAATTAGAAGTGAAAAAGGAGAAGTTACAACAGACACCACAGGAATACAAAGCATCCTAAGAGACTACTACAAGCAACTCTGTGCCAATAAAATGGACAATCTGGAAGAAATGGACAAATTCTTAGAAAGGTATAACCTTCTAAGACTGAACCAGGAAGAAATAGAAAATATGAACAAACCTATCACAAGCAATGAAATTGAAACTGTGATTAAAAATCTTCCAACAAACAAAAGTCCAGAACCAGATGGCATTACAGGTGAATTCTATCAAACATTTAGAGAAGAGCTAACACCCAACCTTCTCAAATTCTTCAAAACAATTGCAGGGGAAGGAACACTCCCAAACTCATTCTATGAGACCACCATCACCCTGATACCAAAATCAGACAGAGATACTACAAGGAAAGAAAATTATAGACCAATATCCCTGATGAATATAGATGCAAAAATCCTCAACAAAATACTAGCAAACAGAATCGAACAACACATTAAAAGGATCATACACCATGATCAAGTGGGGTTTATCCCAGGGATGCAAGGATTCTTCAATATACACAAATCAATGTGATACACCATATTAACAAATTGTAGAATAAAACCATATGGTCATCTCAATAGATGAAGGAAAAGATTTTGAGAAAATTCAACACTCATTTACGATAAAAACTCTGCAGAGTGTGGGCATAGAGGGAAACTACCTCAACATAATAAAGGCCATATATGACAAACCCACAGCAAACAGCATTCTCAATGGTGAAAAACTGAAAGCGTTTCCTCTAAGATCAGGAACAAGACGAGGATGTCCACTCTCACCACTGCTATTCAACATAGTTTTGGAAGTCCTAGCCATGGCAATCAGAGAAGAAAAAGAAATAAAAGGAATACAAAACGGAAAAGAAGAAGTAAAATTGTCACTGTTTGCAGATGACATGATATCATAGATAGAGAATCTTAAAGATGCCACCAGAAAACCACTGGAGCTAATCAATGAATTTGGTAAAGTTGCAGGATACAAAATTAATGCACAGAAATTGCTTGCATTCCTATACACTAACAATGAAAGATCAGAAAGAGAAATTAAGGAAACAATCCCATTACCACTGCAACAAAAAGAATAAAATACCTAGGAATAAACCTACCTAAGGAAGTAAAAGACCTGTACTCAGAAAACTATAAGACACTGATGAAAGAAATCAAAGATGATATAAACAGATGGAGACATATACCATGTCCTTGGATTAGAAGAATCAATATTGTGAAAATGACTATACTACCCAAAGCAATCTACAGATTCAATGCAATCCCGATCAAAATACCTTTGGCATTTTCTACAGAACAAGAAAAAAAAAATCTTAAAATTTGTAGGGAGACACAAAAGACCCTGGATAGCCAAAGCAGTCTTGAGGGGGAAAAAAAAGAGCTGGAGGAATCAGACTTCCAGACTTCAGACTATATTACAAAGCTACAGTAATCAAGATAATATGGTACTGACACAAACACAGAAATATAGGTCAATAGAAAAGGATAGAAAGCACAGAGATAAACCCACGTACCTATGGTTAACTAATCTATGAAAAAGGAGGCAAGGGTATACAATGGAGAAAAGACAGTGTCTTCAGTAAGTGGTGTTGGGAAAACTGGACAGCTACATGTAAAAGAATGAAATTAGTACACTCCCTAACACCATACACAAAAATAACTCAAAATGGATTAGAGACCTAAATATAAGACCAGCCACTATAAAACTCTTAGAAGAAAACATAAGCAGAACAGTCTATGACATAAATCACAGCAAGATCCTTTTTGACCCACCTCCTAGAGAAATGGAAATAAAAACAAAAATTAAAAAATGGGACCAAATGAAACATAAATTCTTTTGCACAGCAAAGGAAAACTTAAGCAAGATGAAAAGACAACCATCAGAATGGGAGAAAATATTTTCAAATGAAGCAAATGGCAAAGGATTAATCTACAAAAAGCAGCTCATGTAGCTCAATATCACAAAACCAAACAACCCAATCCAAAAATGGGCAGAAGACCTAAATAGACATTTCTCCAAAGAAGATATACAGGTTGCCAACAAACACATGAAAGGATGCTGAACATCACTAATCATTGGAGAAATGCAAATCAAAACTACAGTGAGGTATCACCTCACACCAGTCAGAATGGCCATCATCAAAAAATCTACCAACAGTAAATGCTGGAGAGGCATTTATTGGAGAAAAGGGAACCCTCTTGCACTGTTGGTGGGAATGTAAATTGATATAGCCACTAGGTAGAACGGTATGGGGCTTCCTTAAAAACTAAAAATAGAACTACCATACAACCCAGCAAACCCACTCCTGGACATTTACCCTGAGAAAACCATAATTCAAAAAGAGTCATGTACCACAATGTTCACTGTAGCTCTATTTACAATAGCCAGGACATGGAAGCAACCTAAGTGTCCATCAACAGATAAATGGATAAAGAAGATGTGGCACATATATACAATGGAACATTATTCAGCCATAAAAAGAAACGAAATTGAGTTATTTTTAGTGAGGTGGATGGATCTAGAGTCTGTCCTACAGAGTGAAGTAAGTCAGAAAGAGAAAAACAAATACCGTATGCTAACACATATATATGGAATCTAAAAAAAAAAAGTTTATGAAGAACCTAGGGGCAGGAAAGGATTAAGGACACAGACGTAGAGAAAGGACTTGAGGACATGGGGAGAGGGAAGGGTAAGCTGGGACAAAGTGAGAGAGTGGTATGGACATATATACACTACCAAATGTAAAATTGATAGCTACTGGGAAGCAGCCACATAGCACAGGGAGATCAGCTCTGTGCTTTGTGACCACCTAAAAGGGTGGGATAAGGGAGTGAGAGGGAGGTGCAAGAGGGAGGGGATATGGTGTTATATGTATACGCATAGCTGATTCACTTTTTTATACAGCAGAAACTAACACACAATTGTAAAGCAATTATACTCCAATAAAGATGTAAAAGAAAAAAAAAAAAAAAAAAGAAAGCCCAGAGATAAACCTACACACCTATGGCCCACTATCTATGACAAAGGAGGCAAGGGTATACAATGGAGAAAAGACAGTCTCTTCAATAAGTGGTGCTGGGAAAAATGGACAGCTACATGTAAAAGAATGAAATTAGAACACTCCCTAACACCATACACAAAAAATAAACTCCAAATGGATTAGAGACTGAAATGTAAGACCGGACACTATAAAACTCTTAGAGGAAAACATAGGAAGAATACTCTTTGACATAAATCACAGCAAGATATTTTTTGATCCACCTCCTAGAGTAATGAAATAAAAAAAAAAAAAAAAAAAAAAAAGGGGAGCAAATGAAACCTAAAAGCTTTTGCAAAGCAAAGGAAACTACAAACAAGACGAAAAGACAACCCTCAGAATGGGAGAAAATATTTGCAAACGAATCAATGGACAAAGGATTAATCTCCAATGTATATAAACAGCTCATGCAGCTCAACAGTAAAAAAACAAACAAACCAATCCAAAAATGGGCAGATGACGTAAATAGACATTTGTCCCAAGAAGACATACAGATGACCAAGAAACACATGAAAAGCTACTCAACATCACTAATTATTAGAGAAACATAAACCAAAACTACAATGAGGTATCACCTCACACGAGTTAGAATGGGCATCATCAGAAAATCTACAAACAACAAATGCTGGAGAGGGTGTGGAGAAAAGGGAACCCTCTTACACTATTTGTGGGAATGTAAATTGATACAGTCACTATGGAGAACAGTATGGAGGTTCCTTAAAAAACTAAAAATAGAATTACCATATGACCCAGCAATCCCACTACTGGCCATATACCCAGAGAAAACCATAATTCAAAAAGACATATTCACCACAATATTCATTGCAGCACTATTTACAATAGCCAGGTCATGGAAGCAACCTAAATGCCCATAGACAGACGAACGGAAAAGATGTGCTACATATATAAAATGGAATATTACTCAGCCATAAAAAGGAATGAAATTGGGTCATTTGTAGAGACGTGGATAGATCTAGAGACTGTCATACAGAGTGAAGTAAGTCAGAAAGAGAAAAACAAATATCGTATATTAACGCATACATGTAGAACCTAGAAAAATGGTAAAGATGAACTGGTTTGCAAGGCAGAAATAGAGACACAGATGTAGAGAACAAATGTATGGACACCAAGGGGGGAAAGTGGCAGGGTGGTGGTGGTGGGATGAATTGCGACCCTGGGATTGACATATATACACTTATATGTATAAAATAGATAACCAATAAGAGCCTGCTGTATAAAAAAATGAATAAAATAAATTCAAAAATTAAAAAATAAATAATACTTAAGAAAATAAAACAGAAAAAAAAAGTTCTGTCCTTCCCATAGACGTATTTATATGAATGAATGATTTCCATGCTTATATCCATAAATACAAAAAGAGGAATAAAACTTACCTTGAACCAAAAAAGAAAAAAAAAAAACTGAACCCACTGGTCATACAGAGGAAAACCCTATCAGCGCACTTGCTCCAGTGGTAAACAATTCTTAAGTTGGTCACAGGTGGGGAATCATCTCCCATGCAGCCAGCAGCCCCCACACAAGGAGCGTCCTCATTGCAAAGCTGGGGGACCGTGAGGAGGCGTCTCTGACTAAACGTGAGCTGAGCCCCAGGCCAGCTGCTGCTGAACTTTTCCCACCGTTCCCAGGTAAAACACCTGAATGTGTGCAAAGACTAAAAACTAGAGGAAGGGGCTTGGAGTCACACCAGCGACAGCACGCAGGCCGACTTGGTGCCTGCAGGCCAGCCAGGATGGTCCTGGCCCCGGGCGCTCATCTGGAAACTTTCCATTTCCCTGCCTGAGGTACCCCTCCTGTCCCGGCCCCCACTGCTTTTTTCCTTCCTTACCTCTGCCCGGGGAGAAATTCCAGCAGCAAGTATGGGTGACACATCCTCTTCTTTAGCAGGTGGCAGCCCGGCAACTCCTGCAGAAAGTCCAGTAGAGCCCCAGTCACAACGGGCCACTCATAGAGCCGTAGGCCCTACTGCCTCCCACCAGCCCAACCCCGAGACTGCTGACGGGGCAGAGAATATGGCGTCAGGCACAGCTGCAGAGGCTTTTGCTGCCTGGAGGGGTGTTTATATTGACCTCAACCCAGGCACACCTGGGAAGGGCTGGCCGGCCGGGTCAGGCTGCCCAGGTCAGCCAATCCTCGCCCCTCAGGGGCTCAGATTTGCAGAAAATGGGCCTTGCTGCACCGGCCAGATCCAAGGAACAGGTGTAGGGTCCCGAGAGTCAGGATAGATAAGGGGCGGCAGCCCTGGCTTGTTTTCTAATCATTTTATCTGGTCCATGAGTGGGAGACAACTTCAAGAAGACCCTCTGCTAATGAGAGGAACCCAGGAGTCAGGGAGAGGAGGGGTGGTGGGTGGAGACAGAGGCCTGGTGCCCCGGCTGCTGTGGAAGCCCCTGGAAGACCAGGCAGAGGGAGGTCGCACAGAGTGAAGCCTAGGGTCACAGACCTGTTGGAGCTGCTGTTTATTAGTTCAAGCTCTGCTCTGAGGTGCTCTGTGTCAGCTCTGAGTGACAGGTGTGCTGGGGGTGCTCTGCAATGAGGGCTATGTGCACAGTTCCTGTGTGCCCAGCCCTGTCGGGGTACCTGTCCACGGGAGCTCCATATCCAGGGAGGGGCCTGCCCACGAGAGCCCCGTGGGCTGCTGGGTACCTGCCCAGGTGAGCTCCATATCCTGGGAGGGGCCTAACCACCAGAGCCCCGTGGGCTGCTGGGTACCTGCCCAGGTGAGCTCCATATCCTGGGAGGGGCCTGACCACCAGAGCCCCATGGGCTGCTGGGGACCTGGTAGAGGACGCCAGGACAGTCAGTGAAGCCACAGAGGATATACATCTAGTAGTTCCTAATTCCTACACCCTGCTGGTCATTCTACCATCCACCAGGACATGGTATTCTGTATTAGACTTCAATGATGCCTTCTTCTGTATTCCATTCGTCCCAGAGTCACAAGAAATTTTGGCTGTGAGTGGCAGGACTCAACATACAACAAAAACAATACTGCTGGGCCGTCCTGCCCCAGGGGTTCAAAAATTCCCACACCATCTTTGTGGAAACGTTAGCTAAAGACCTAAAAGATCTACCTCTGGAGAAGGGAACCCTCCTTCAATATGCAGATGACATTCTGATCACCAGCCCGACTAAGGAGGCCTCTGAACTACCTAGCCAATAAAAGATAGAAGGTGTCCAAGAAAAAGGCTCAAATATCACAAACTAAGGTGACCTTCCTGGGCTTCATTCGCTCAGAAGGTCGGAGAAGCCCACCCCAGGAAAGGGAAGAAGCCATTTGCAGCCTCACCCTTCCTGAAACTAGAAGACAGCTTAGGGGTTCCTGGGGAGACCGGGGTTTGCTGCATCTGAATCCCTAACTACAGTCTAATAGCTGGGCCTCTATATGAAACACTGAAAGGAAAAGATGATGATCCTTTTGAATAGAATCCAGAAGCGGCCTTTCAAGAATGGAAAGAGCAGTCAGTTCAGACCCGTGCCCTGGACCTCCCTAAGTTAGCTAAACCCTTTGACCTTTACATTCCTGGTCCAAGGCGAATCGCCCTTGGAGTATTAGTGCAAAAACTGGGACCACTTGAAATGGAACAATGCAAGAATGCCCTCCAGGCATTGGCCAGCCACCCCATCCGACCAGGATACTGGGGGTATCTAAAAACCTGGAAATCAGCAGCCCACAAGGCCAGCTCCCTCCTAAGGGAAAAGGACGCCACTTGGTGATCCTAACCACCCACCATGCCCTGAAGTTGCAGGGATTGCTCCGTGGGCACAATGACCTCGAGTGAGGAGGCGCTCCAACACCAACCTCCAGAGAGAAAACCTGGAGCAATGGGCCCCCATGACGACTCGTTTGACCATCACTTGACCTGGAGCTTCTCTCAGAAAACAACAAGAGTGTGTCCCAAAAGAGCAGACTATTGCTTACAGGACTTACTGCACCCAGAGCGGAGCTAATAAACTTGGCAGGGGAACCGTAAATAACGCTGCCACCATAGAAAAGCCTACAGACACCGCGGTGACGGCGGCCAATGAGACCGGCTGTACTCCTGGCTACTTCAAAAGGCCGTTGACTGAGTGGCCGTCAAGGTCCTGGATCACCACCGGCCCTGGACTGTCTGGGAGTTGAGCAAGCAGGGCTCTGACACCTGGTGTTGTTTGTACGTTAATTCAGTGGCCTAACTGAAGAAAGTGCAGACTACTGGTCAGAGCATCTAGGCTAGCAGGAACTGTCAGCCTAAGGGGCCGAACCAATGTGGAGCAGGGTAAAACGGCCCACCCCCCCCCCCCAGCGTCTCTGCACATCTCTTTCCTGGACCCTTAAAGGTCATTAGAATCTATAAAACTTCCAATGCTGGTGCTCAGGCAGACGAGCAGTGAGGGAGGAGGCCTGGGGACAATCAACCTCACCTGGAGGCTGCTTGGGAGAAGTCCTCCCCCTCGCCCCGGGTATGAGGACACCCAACTCAGCACGAAGCATTTACAGAAGAGGTGTCTGCACCCTCAGCACCCCAAGAATGAGGAATGGGACAAAAGGCAGAGGAGGGCTTTGTCACTGGCAAAGCCCATGAAAAATTCCTGGGAGATGAAAATAGAATCTGGGCAATAAAATAAAGTCTAAGCATTTTTTCCTTTGTGCTTTGTCTAATTTCACTTGCTCCTAGGTTTCCACATGCAGAGGTCCCACACCCGACACTTCAGACCCGATTTCCTAGTGCAAAATGGCTGGGCCGACACCTCAGCTCGTGGGGCCCCGTGCAGACTCTGCGACATAGAGCCTGAGCTCCAGCCAACCCGGCCCTCGAGAGCTCCGCCCACTCCCTCCCGCTGAGGCTGCCAGGATCTCTACACAGCAGCCCGGCCCACAACCCGCAGGGGAGCACACACTCTCACCTCTCCATTCTCTGATCAAAATATAAAGTTTTCCTTTGCTTCTGAACCAAAGTCAGTCTCGATCTGTTGGCTCCAATGACACTAGGCAGGGAGACCCTTGTTGGGGCCCACTCTGCAGGATCAGTAACAGAATTTGAGAACATTGTAACTTCAAAGAACAGATGTGCGAGCCAAACTGTAATTAACATAGAGCAGTGTATAAGGCTCGTGTAAAATAAGATGTTTCTAACACTTCCATTTGATATTTCCATCACTTTATTATAAGCAAGTTTAGTGGAGGGGTTTGTCTTATTTGTCAGGTCAACAGTAGAGAAATGCAGTGATTTCTTTCCAAGGATGTACATCTAATAATCTTGGTTGAAGTTTCAACCTTGTTTTGACTGATTTTCCATTGAAAATGATACCTCTCTTTCAGCTCCTAGATTTCTGAGAAGTATAAAATCTTATATCTTTTATTACCAAATGGGAAAGGTGGGAGGAGGGATAAATTAACAGTTTCAGATTAACATATACACACTGCTATGTATAAAATATATCATCAACAAGGAACTACTGTATAACACAGGGAACTATACTCAATATTTTGTAATGACCCCTAAGGGGAAATAATCTGAAAAACAATAGATATCTATATCGACATCATCTATCAACTACAGATAAAATGGAAACTAAAGGAGGCCGATGGTGAGCGTTTCTGAACCTGAAGACTTCAATCATCTAAAGTTCGGACTCTGCCTACGGCCCAAGTCCCTTAATGAACACACATGTACCAGTAGCTTAAAAATTCCCCAGATTGGAGTTCGGGGAGACACTGATTTGGAAAAATCCCTGGTGTTCTCCTTACATACACGGGACCTTTCCTACAGCTAAAACATGCCTGTGACACCCAGAAGATGGAACACGGTTGGATCAGGGAGCTTTTGGAAAAGGCACCAAAACTCCTAATTTCCTGGATGTCGGGTTCACACCTCCAGCCTTTTTCCTTAAAATCTCCCCACCTGAGGATGTCAGCACCTTCAACATCCAGTTGCACAAAATTTGGAATTTTTCCAAAGGAAGAAGGGGAAGGAGGAGAAACAAGGAGAGCCAAGCCCTAGATGTTCGGACAGGCACATGTCACTCTAATTTCCAATCAGGAAGAAGAATTAAGCAAAGGCTTAGCCTGCCACCGGGAACCACAGTAGGGCCAGAAGCAAACCAGCGGTTCTGCGGACAGCTCCCAAAAAAGCGAGTTGAAAAATGGAGCTCAGGGGCACTGCAATTCACAAACCTGCAGAGTTATAAATTATAACTATCGTCCAAAACTATATTGAGGGAAGGCAACGAACAGGATTGGAAAGCAAGGCAGAATTGCAGGAAACAGATTTCAGGAGTTAGATTCGAATAGCCCCTAAAGCACATGAAAAGCGGCCAAAAGTCGACAACGATGCACATGGCCAAAAAGAGCATATGTGTTTTTTTCTGAATAAATTCAGGAAAAAACGCATAGGCTCTTTTTGGCCAACCAAGCAAGCTGGAAATGCAATGCAGCACTACAAAGAAGTCTCACTTCCCATCGGTCAAAAGGGCCTTCCTAAAAAAGTGTAAAAAAAATACAGGAGAGGCCAGGGAGGAAAGGGAGCATTGTTACACTGATGGTCGGGATGTAAATTGCCAATGGCGACTCTGGAGAACGGTTCGGTGTTTCCTAAAACATCTAAAAAACACAGCTAGAGAGAAAGGGGCACATCCATTCATGGGCGTATAAATTGGAAAAATTAAAATCAACAAGACACAGACACCCCAAAGTTTAGGGCTGCTCTGGTTACAAGAATCTCCACTTGTGTACATCAAATATCACAGGGATGAGAAAAATGGTAAAGAAGTTGTGGTACTTATGTACAATGGAATATCACTCAGCCATGAAATCAATATCATAAGGCTAGTAGCAGCATGATGAGTGGATTTAGGTACGACGATTCTAAGTGAAATAAGTCACACAGAAAAAGACACTTATCATAAGATATCACTTATAGAGGGAATGTAAAAACCGTTACCCTTAAACTGAATTACAAAACAGAACAGAGTCACCCATTTTAAAAACACACTATGGCTGCTTAACGGGAAAGGTGAGGTGGGGTGATGCATAAAACAAGGGTTTCAAATTAGCTCAGATACCGTTCCATAAACCCAATATGTAGTAGACAAGACCTACTCCTTGCTCAGTGAACTAGACTCAACACCCCCTATTCAGCGCACAAGAATATATCTGAGTAGTAAGAATCTGAAAACCTATGTATTGATCTCTCTCTGGAAGAGAGTCAAGTGAGTGTAAAGCGGCTTAAAAACAGCCGTGAAAAGCAGCTAAAACCCATTTTAAAAATAAATTACTTTAAAAAACCCGTAAAACAAAGACAGTGTAAGAGAGAGTAATTCTTACAAAATTCGTTCAGGGGCTGTGATGCAACCTGGATTGACCATATCTAGACCCACAGCTGGATGAGACATAAGGGTGGACACTCTTGGGGCTGAGAGGTTTGGTGAGGTTGGGTGAGCAAACGCTGACCCTTTAAAGTAATACTGCGTGGTACCCATCCCATGGGTCCCAAATCTCCAGGTTCAAGGGCATCTTCCTACAACGAAAACATGCATGAGTAACCCAGATCATGGTACACCGTCTGATCGGGAAAGGGTTCTGAAACGCACCTCATTTCTCATCTCCTTGTGCTCGGGTTCGCCATTCCAGCTTCTTAACTAGTAATCTCCCTACATGGAGAAACAGCACCTTTAAGCTCCTGTTCCATACAGGTTGCAATTTGTCCTGAGGATGAACGGGAAGAGGGGCAACCAATGAGAGACTAGATCTAGGTGTTGGGACAGGCACAGGTCACTCTATTTTCCCATCAGGAAGAAGAAATAACCACAGGCTCACCCTGCCGCCCGGAACCAGAATAGGGCCTGAGGCAATCCCGCACTTCTGCGGCCAGCTCCCAAAAAAGCCAGTTGAAAAATGGTGCATATGGGCACTGCAATTCACAAACCTGCAGAGTTATAAATGATAACTCTCGTCCACAAATATATTGAGGGAAGGCAACGAAGAGGATTTGAAAGCAAGGCAGAACTGCAGGAAACACATTTCAGGAGGTAGATTCGAATCGCCTTTAAAGCACATGAAAAGCGGCAAAACGTCGACAATGATGCCCTTGGCCAAAAAGTGCGTACGCGTTTTTTCCTGAATATATTCAGGAAAAAACGCATACGCCCTTTTTGACCAACCAAGCAACCTGGAAAGGCAAATCAGCGCTACAAAGAGGTCTCACTTCCAATCCGTCAAAAGGGCCATGCTGAAAAAAGTGTGAAAACCACAGAAGCAGGACAGGCCATGGAGAAATGGGAGCCTTGCTACACTGATGGGCGGGATGTAAATTGCCAGCAACCACTCTGGAGAAGTGTACGGTGTGGCGTGAAACATCAAAAAAACACAGCTTAGGGAACATAGGGCACTTCCACTCCTGGGCGTATAAATTGGGAAAATTAAAAATCAGCAAGACACAGGCACCCCAAAGTTTAGGGCTGCTCTGTTGACAAGAACCTCCACTTCATGACACCTTATATATCCCAGGAAAGAGAAAAATGGATAAAGAAGTTGTGGTCCTTATGTACAATGGAATATCACTCAGCCATGAAATCAATGTCATAAGGCTAGTAGCAGCATGATGAGTGGATTTAGGTACGACGACTCTAAGTGAAATAAGTCACACAGAAAAAGACACTTATCATAATCTATCACGTATAGAGGGAATGTAAAAACTGCTACACTTGAACTGAATTACAAAAGAGAACAGAGTCACACGTTTAGAAAACACACTATGGCTGCTTAACGGGAAAGATGAGGTTGTGTGATGCATAAAACAAGGGTTTCAAATTAGATCAGATACCGTTCCATACACCCAATATGTAATAGACAAGACCTACTCCTTGCTCAGTGAACTGGACACAACACCCCCTATTCACCGCACAAGTATATATCTGACTAGTGAGAATCTTAAAACCTATGTATTGATATCTCTCTGGAAGTGTGTCAAGTGGGTGTAAAGCCGCATAAACACAACCGTGAAAAGCAGCTAAACCCCATTATAAAAATAAATTACTTGTAGAAACCCGTAAAATAAAGACAGTGAAAGAGAGAGAAATTCTTACACAATTAGTTCAGGGGCTGTGATGCAACCTGGATTGAAAATATCTAGACCCACAGTTGGATGAGACCTAAGGGTGGACATTCTTGGGGCTGAAAGGTTTGGTGAGGTTGGGTGAGCAAACACAGACGGTTTAAGGTAATACTGCGTGGTACCCATCCCATGGGTCCCAAATCTCCAGTTTTAAGGGCATCTTCCTGCATTGAAAACATGCATGAGAAACCCAGAAGATGGTACACCATGTGATCGGGAAAGGTTTCTAAAACGCACCTCATTTCTCATCTCCTTGTGCTCGGGTTTGCCATTCCAGCTACATTACTAGCAATCTCCCTACTTGGAGAATCAACACCTTTAACCTCCTGTTCTGTACAGGTTGCAATTTGTCCTGAGGATGAACGGGAAGAGGGGCAACCAATGAGAGACTAGATGTAGGTGTTGGGACAGGCACAGGTCACTCTATTTTCCCATCAGGAAGAAGAATTAACCACAGGCTCAGCCTGCCGCTGGGAACCAGAATAGTGCCTGAGGCAATCCCGCGCTTCTGCGGCCAGCTCCGAAAAAAGCCAGTTGAAAAATGGAGCACATGGGCACTGCAATTCACAAACCCGCTGAGTTATAAATGATAACTCTCGTCCACAAATACATTGAGGAAAGGCAACGAAGAGGATTTGAAAGCAAGGCAGAACTGCAAAACACAGATTACAGGAGGTAGATTCGAATCGCCTTTCAAGCACAAGAAAAGCGGCAAAACGTGGAAAATGATGCACTTGGCCAAAAAGGGCGTATGCGTTTTTTCCTGAATATATTCAGGAAAAAACGCATACGCCCTTTTGGGCCAACCAAGCAACCTGGAAAGGCAAATCAGCGCTACAAAGTAGTCTCACTTCCCATTGGTCAAAAGGGCCATGCTGAAAAAAGTGTCAAAACCACAAATGCAGGACAGGCCATGGAGAAATGGGAGCCTTGCCACGCTGATGGGCGGGATGTAAATTGCCAACAGCCACTCTGGAGAAGTGTACGGTGTGGCCTGAAACATCGAAAAAACAAAGTTTATGGAGCATAGGGCACTTCCACTCATGGGCGTATAAATTGGGAAAACTAAAAATCAGCAAGACTCAGGCACCCCAAAGTTTAGGGCTGCTCTGTTGACAAGAACCTTCACTTCACGAAACATTAAATATCCCAGGAAGGAGAAAAATGGATAAAGAAATTGTGGTCCTTATGTACAATGGAATATCACTCAGCCATGAAATCAATGTCATAAGGCTAGTAGCAGCATGATGAGTGGATTTAGGTACGACGACCCTAAGTAAAATAAGTCACACAGAAAAAGACACTTATCAAAAGCTATCACCTATAAAAGGAATGTAAAAATCGCTACAATTGAACTGAATTACAAATCACAACAGAGTCACACATTTAGAAAACACACTATGGCTGCTTAACGGGAAAGGTGACGTGGGGTGATGCATAAAACAAGGGTTTCAAATTAGCTCAGATACCGTTCCATACACCCAATATGTAATAGACAAGACCTACTCCTTGCTCAGTGAACTGGACTCAACACCCCCTATTCACCACACAAGAATATATCTGACTAGTGAGAATCTTAAAAGTTATTTATTGATATCTCTCTGGAAGTGAGTCAAGTGGGTGTAAAGCCGCATAAACACAGCCGTGAAGGGCAGCTAAACCCCATTATAAAAAAAAATTAGTTTTAAAAACCCATGAAACAAAGACAGTGAAAGCGAGAGAAATTCTTACAAAATTCATTCAGGGGCTTTGACGCAACCTGGATTGACCATATCTAGACCCACAGCTGGATGAGACATAAGGTTGGACACTCTTGGGGCTGAGAGGTTTGGTGTGGTTGGGTGAGCAAACGCAGACCCGTTAAAGTAATAAAGCGTGGTACCCATCCCATGGGTCCCAAATCTCCAGGTTCAAGGGCATCTTCCTACATCGAAAACATGCATGAGAAACCCAGAAAATGGTACACCGTGTGATTGGGAAAGTTTCTAAAACGCACCTCATTTTTCATCTCCTTGTGCTCGGGTTCGCCATTCCAGCTACTTCACTAGCAATCTCCCTACTTGGAGAATCAGCACCTTTAAGCTCCTGTTCCCTACAGGTTGCAATTTGTCCTGAGGATGAATGGGAAGAGGGGCAGCCAAAGAGAGACTAGATCTAGGTGTTGGGACAGGCACAGGTCACTCTATTTTCTCATCAGGAAGAAGAAATAACCACAGGCTCAGCCTGCCACCCGGAACCAGAATAGGGCCTGAGGCAATCCCGCACTTCTGCGGCCAGCTCCCAAAAAAGCCAGTTGAAAAATGGAGCACATGGGCACTGCAATTCACAAACCTGCAGAGTTATAAATGATAACTCTCTTCCACAAATATATTGAGGGAAGGCAACGAAGAGGATTTGAAAGCAAGGCAGAATTGCAGGAAACAGGTTTCAGGAGGTAGATTCGAATCGCCTTTAAAGCACATGAAAAACGGCAAAACGTCGACAATGATGCCCTTGGCCAAAAAGGGCGTATGCGTTTTTTCCTGAATATATTCAGGAAAAAACGCATACGCCCTTTTTCGCCAACCAAGCAACCTGGAAAGGCAAATCAGCGCTACAAAGAAGTCTCGCTTCCGATCCGTCAAAAGGGCCCTGCTGAAAAAAGTGTCAAAACCACAAATGCAGGACAGGCCAAGGAGAAATGGGAGCCTTGCCACACTGATGGGCGGTATGTAAATTGCCAACAGCCACTCTGGAGAAGTGTACGGTGTGTCCTGAAACATCGAAAAAACACAGCTTAGGGAGCATAGGGCACTTCCACTCATGGGCGTAGAAATTGGGAAAACTAAAAATCAGCAAGACACAGGCACCCCAAAGTTTAGGGCTGCTCTGTTGACAAGAACCTCCACTTCATGACACCTTAAATAACCCAGGAAAGAGAAAAATGGATAAAGAAGTTGTGGTCCTTATGTACAATGGAATATCACTCAGACATGAAATCAATGTCATAAGGCTAGTAGCAGCATGATGAGTGGATTTAGGTACGACGACTCTAAGTGAAATAAGTCACACAGAAAAAGACACTTATCGTAAGCTATCACTTATAGAGGGACTGTAAAAACCGCTACACTTGAACTGAATTACAAAAGAGAACAGAGTCACACGTTTAGAAAACACACTATGGCTGCTTAACGGGAAAGGTGAGTTGGGGTGATGCATAAAACAAGGGTTTCAAATTAGCACAGATACCGTTCCATACACACAATATGTAATAGACAAGACCTACTCCTTGCTCAGTGAACTGGACTCAACACCCCCTATTCACCGCACAAGTATATATCTGACTAGTAAGAATCTTAAAACCTATGTATTCATATTTCTCTGGAAGTGTGTCAAGTGGGTGTAAAGCCGCATAAACACAGCCGTGAAAAGCAGCTAAACCCCATTATAAAAATAAATTACTTGTAAAAACCCATAAAACAAAGACAGTGAAAGTGAGAGAAGTTCTTACACAATTCGTTCATAGGCTGTGATGCAAACTGGATTGACCAATTCTAGACCAACAGGTGGATGAGACCTAAGGGTAGACACTCTTGGGGCTGACAGATTTGGTGAGGTTGGGTGAGCAAACGCAGACCCTTTAAAGTAATACTGCGTGGTACCAATCCCATGGGTCCCAAATCTCCAGGTTCAAGGGCATCTTCCTGCATCGAAAACATGAATGAGAAACCCAGAAGATGGTACACCGTGTGATCGGGAAAGGTTTCTAAAACGCACCTCATTTCTCACCTCCTTGTGCTCGGGTTCGCCATTCCAGCTACTTTACTAGCAATCACCCTTCTTGGAGAATCAGCACCTTTAACCTCCTGTTCTGTACAGGTTGCAATTTGTCCTGAGGATGAACGGGAAGAGGAGCAACCAATGAGAGACTAGATCTAGGTGTTGGGACAGGCACAGGTCACTCTATTTTCCCATCAGGAAGAAGAATTAACCACAGGCTCAGCCTGCCGCCCGGAACCAGAATAGGGCCTGAGGCAATCCCGCGCTTCTGCGGCCAGCTTCGAAAAAAGCCAGTTGAAAAATGGAGCACATGGGCACTGCAATTCACAAACCCGCTGAGTTATAAATGATAACTCTCGTCCACAAATATATTGAGGGAAGGCAACGAAGAGGATTTGAAAGCAAGGCAGAACTGCAAAACACAGATTACAGGAGGTAGATTCGAATCGCCTTTCAAGCACATGAAAAGCGGCAAAACGTGGAAAATGATGCACTTGGCCAAAAAGGGCGTATGCGTTTTTTCCTGAATATATTCAGGAAAAAACGCATACGCCCTTTTGGGCCAACCAAGCAACCTGGAAAGGCAAATCAGCGCTACAAAGTAGTCTCGCGTCCCATGGGTCAAAAGGGCCATGCTGAAAAAAGTGTCAAAACCACAAATGCAGGACAGGCCATGGAGAAATGGGAGCCTTGCCACGCTGATGGGCGGGATGTAAATTGCCAACAGCCACTCTGGAGAAGTGTACGGTGTGGCCTGAAACATCGAAAAAACAAAGTTTATGGAGCATAGGGCACTTCGACTCATGGGCGTATAAATTGGGAAAACTAAAAATCAGCAAGACTCAGGCACCCCAAAGTTTAGGGCTGCTCTGTTGACAAGAACCTTCACTTCACGAAAACTTAAATATCCCAGGAAGGAGAAAAATGGATAAAGAAATTGTGGTCCTTATGTACAATGGAATATCACTCAGCCATGAAATCAATGTCATAAGGCTAGTAGCAGCATGATGAGTGGATTTAGGTACGACGACTCTAAGTGAAATAAGTCACACAGAAAAAGACACTTATCAAAAGCTATCACCTATAAATGGAATGTAAAAATCGCTACAATTGAACTGAATTACAAATCACAACAGAGTCACACATTTAGAAAACACACTATGGCTGCTTAACGGGAAAGGTGACGTGGGGTGATGCATAAAACAAGGGTTTCAAATTAGCTCAGATACCGTTCCATACACCCAATATGTAATAGACAAGACCTACTCCTTGCTCAGTGAACTGGACTCAACACCCCCTATTCACCACACAAGAATATATCTGACTAGTGAGAATCTTAAAACTTATGTATTGATATCTCTCTGGAAGTGAGTCAAGTGGGTGTAAAGCCGCATAAACACAGCCGTGAAGGGCAGCTAAACCCCATTATAAAAAAAAATTAGTTTTAAAAACCCATGAAACAAAGACAGTGAAAGCGAGAGAAATTCTTACAAAATTCATTCAGGGGCTTTGACGCAACCTGGATTGACCATATCTAGACCCACAGCTGGATGAGACATAAGGGTGGACACTCTTGGGGCTGAGAGGTTTGGTGTGGTTGGGTGAGCAAACGCAGACCCTTTAAAGTAATACTGCACGGTACCCATCCCATTTGTCCCCAATCTCCAGGTTCAAGGGCATCTTCCTACATCGAAAACATGCATGAGAAACCCAGAAGATGGTACACCATGTGATTGGCAAAGTTTCTAAAACGCACCTCATTTGTCATCTCATTGTGCTCGGGTTCGCCATTCCAGCTACTTTACTAGAAATCTCCCTACTTGGAGAATCAGCACCTTTAACCTCCTGTTGCATACAGGTTGCAATTTGTCCTAAGGATGAATGGGAAGAGGGGCAACCAATGAGAGACTAGATCTAGGTGTTGGGACAGGCACAGGTCACTCTATTTTCCCATCAGGAAGAAGAAATAACCACAGGCTCAGCCTGCCGCCCGGAACCAGTATAGGGCCTGAGGCAATCCCGCGCTTCTGCGGCCAGCTCCCAAAAAAGACAGTTGAAAAATGGAGCACATGGGCACTGCAATTCACAAACCTGCAGAGTTATAAATGATAACTCTCGTCCACAAATATATTGAGGGAAGGCAACGAAGAGGATTTGAAAGCAAGGCAGAGTTGCAGGAAACAGGTTTCAGGAGGTAGATTCGAATCGCCTTTAAAGCACATGAAAAGCGGAAAAACGTCGACAATGATGCCCTTGGCCAAAAAGGGCGTATGCGTTTTTTCCTGAATATATTCAGGAAAAAACGCATACGCCCTTTTTGGCCAACCAAGCAACCTGGAAAGGCAAATCAGCGCTACAAAGAAGTCTCGCTTCCTATCGGTCCAAAGGGCCATGCTGAAAAAAGTGTCAAAACCACAAAAGCAGGACAGGCCATGGAGAAATAGGAGCCTTGCTACGCTGATGGGCGGGATGTAAATTGCCAACAGCCACTCTGGAGAAGTGTACGGTGTGTCCTGAAACATCGAAAAAACAAAGCTTAGGGAGCATAGGGCACGTCCACTCATGGGCGTAGAAATTGGGAAAACTAAAAATCAGCAAGACACAGGCACCCCAAAGTTTAGGGCTGCTCTGTTGACAAGAACCTCCACTTCATGACACCTTAAATATCCCAGGAAAGAGAAAAATGGATAAAGAAGTTGTGGTCCCAAAGTACAATGCAATATCACTCAGACATGAAATCAATGTCATAAGGCTAGTAGAAGCAAGATGAGTGGACTTAGGTACGACGATTCTAAGTGAAATAAGTCACACAGAAAAAGACACTTATCGTAAGCTATCACTTATAGAGGGAATGTAAAAACCGCTACACTTGAACTGAATTACAAAAGAGAACAGAGTCACACGTTTAGAAAACACACTATGGCTGCTTAACGGGAAAGGAGAGGTGGGGTGATGCATAAAACAAGGGTTTCAAATTAGCTCTGATACCGTTCCATACACCCAATATGTTATAGACAAGACCTACTCCTTGTAAGTGAACTGGACTCAACACCCCCTATTCACTGCACAAGAATATATCTGACTAGTGAGAATCTTATAACTTATGTATTGATATCTCTCTGGAAGTGAGTCAAGTGGGTGTAAAGCCGCATAAACACAGCCGTGAAAAGCAGCTAAACCCCATTATAAAATTAAATTAGTTTTAAAAACCCATGAAACAAAGACAGTGTAAGAGAGAGAAATTCTTACAAAATTCATTCAGGGGCTGTGCCTCAACCTGGATTGACCATATCTAGACCCACAGCTGGATGAGACATAAGGGTGGACACTCTTGGGGCTGAGAGATTTGGTGAGGTTGTGTGAGCAAACGCAGACCCGTTAAAGTAATACTGCGTGGTACCCATCCCATGGGCCCCAAATCTCCAGGTTCAAGGGCATCTTCCTTCATCGAAAACTTGCATGAGGAACCCAGAAGATGGTACACCGTGTGATTTTGAAAGGTTTCTAAAACGCACCTCATTTCTCATCTCCTTGTGCTCGGGTTCGCCATTCCAGCTACTTCACTAGCAATCTCCCTACTTGGAGAATCAGCACCTTCAACCTCCTGTTCCGTACAGGTTGCAATTTGTCCTGAGGATGAACGGGAAGAGGGGCAGCCAAAGAGAGAGTAGATCTAGGTGTTGGGACAGGCACAGGTCACTCTATTTTCTCATCAGGAAGAAGAAATAACCACAGGCTCAGCCTGCCACCCGGAACCAGAATAGGGCCTGAGGCAATCACGCGCTTCTGCGGCCAGCTCCCAAAAAAGCCAGTTGAAAAATGGAGCACATGGGCACTGCAATTCACAAACCTGCAGAGTTATAAATGATAACTCTCGTCCACAAATATATTGAGGGAAGGCAATGAAGAGGATTTGAAAGCAAGGCAGAATTGCAGGAAACAGGTTTCAGGAGGTAGATTCGAATCGCCTTTAAAGCACATGAAAAGCGGCAAAACGTGGACAATGATGCCCTTGGCCAAAAAGGGCGTATGCGTTTTTTCCTGAATATATTCAGGAAAAAACGCATACGCCCTTTTTGGCCAACCAAGCAACCTGGAAAGGCAAATCAGCGCTACAAAGAAGTCTCGCTTCCCATCGGTCAAAAGGGCCATGCTGAAAAAAGTGTGAAAACCACAAATGCGGGACAGGCCATGGAGAAATGGAAGCCTTGCTACGCTGATGGGCGGTATGTAAATTGCCAACAGCCACCCTGGAGAAGTGTACGGTGTGTCCTGAAACATCGAAAAAACACAGCTTAGGGAGCATAGGGCACTTCCACTCATGGGCGTATAAATTGGGAACACTAAAAATCAGCAAGACACAGGCACCCCAAAGTTTAGGGCTGCTCTGTTGACAAGAACCTCCACTTCATGACACCTTAAATATCCCAGGAAAGAGAAAAATGGATAAAGAAGTTGTGGTTCTTATGTAGAATGGAATATCACTCTGCCATGAAATCAATGTCATAAGGCCAGTAGACGCAAGATGGGTGGACTTAGGTACGACGATTCTAAGGGAAATAAGTCACACAGAAAAAGACACTTATCAAAAGCTATCACTTATAGAGGGAATGTAAAAACCGCTACACTTGAATTGAATTACAAATCAGAACAGAGTCACATATTTAAAACACACTATGGCTCCTTAACGGGAAAGGTGACGTGGGGTGATGCATAAAACAAGGGTTTCAAATTAGCTCAGATACCGTTCCATACACCCAATATGTAATAGAAAAGACCTACTCCTTGCTCAGTGAACTGGACTCAACACCCCCTATTCACCGCACAAGAATATATCTGACTAGTGAGAATCTTAAAACTTATGTATTGATATCTCTCTGGAAGTGAGTCAAGTGGGTGTAAAGTCGCATAAACACAGCTGTGAAAAGCAGCTAAACCCCATTATAAAAATAAATTAGTTTTAAAAACCCATGAAACAAAGACAGTGAAAGAGAGAGAAATTCTTACAAAATTCATTCAGGGGCTGTGACGCAACCTGGATTGACCATATCTAGACCCACAGCTGGATGAGACATAAGGGTGGACACTCTTGGGGCTGAGAGGTTTGGTGAGGTTGGGTAAGCAAACACAGACACTTTAAAGTAATACTGCGTGGTACCCATCCCATGGGTCCCAAATCTCCAGGTTCAAGGGCATCTTCCTACATCGAAAACATGCATGAGAAACCCAGAAGATGGTACACCGTGTGATTGGGAAAGTTTCTAAAACGCACCTCATTTCTCAACTCCGTGTGCTCGGGTTCGCCATTCCAGCTACTTTACTAGCAATCTCCCTACTTGGAGAATCAGCACCTTTAACCTCCTGTTCCATACAGGTTGCAATTTGTCCTAAGGATGAATGGGAAGAGGGGCAACCAATGAGAGACTAGATCTAGGTGTTGGGACAGGCACAGGTCACTCTATTTTCCCATCAGGAAGAAGAAATAACCACAGGCTCAGCCTACCGCCGGTAACCAGAATAGGGCCTGAGGCAATCCCGCGCTTCTGCGGCCAGCTCCCAAAAAAGCCAGTTGAAAAATGGAGCACATGGGCACTGCAATTCACAAACCCGCAGAGTTATAAATGATAACTCTCGTCCACAAATATATTGAGGGAAGGCAACGAAGAGGATTTGAAAGCAAGGCAGAATTGCAGGAAACTGGATTCAGGAGGTAGATTCGAATCGCCTTTAAAGCACATGAAAAGCGGCAAAACGTCGACAATGATGCCCTTGGCCAAACAGGGCGTATGCGTTTTTTCCTGAATATATTCAGGAAAAAACGCATACGCCCTGTTTGGCCAACCAAGCAACCTGGAAAGGCTAATCAGCGCTACAAAGAAGTCTCGCTTCCCATTGGTCAAAAGGGCCATGCTGAAAAAAGTGTCAAAAAGACAGAAGCAGGACAGGCCATGGAGAAATGGGAGCCTTGCTACACTGATGGGCGGGATGTAAATTGCCAGCAACCACTCTGGAGAAGTGTACAGTGTGGCGTGAAACATCAAAAAAACACAGCTTAGGGAACATAGGGCACTTACACTCATGGGCGTATAAATTGGGAAAATTAAAAATCAGCAAGACACAGGCACCCCAAAGTTTAGGGCTGCTCTGTTGACAAGAACCTCCACTTCATGACACCTTATATATCCCAGGAAAGAGAAAAATTGATAAAGAAGTTGTGGTCCTAATGTACAATGGAATATCACTCAGCCATGAAATCAATGTCATAAGGCTAGTAGCAGCATGATGAGTGGATTTAGGTACGATGACTCTAAGTGAAATAAGTCACACAGAAAAAGACACTTATCATAATCTATCACGTATAGAGGGAATGTAAAAACTGCTACACTTGAACTGAATTACAAAAGAGAACAGAGTCACACGTTTAGAAAACACACTATGGCTGCTTAACAGGAAAGATGAGGTGGTGTGATGCATAAAACAAGGGTTTCAAATTAGATCAGATACCGTTCCATACACCCAATATGTAATAGACAAGACCTACTCCTTGCTCAGTGAACTGGACCCAACACCCCCTATTCACCGCACAAGTATATATCTGACTAGTGAGAATCTTAAAACCTATGTATTGATATCTCTCTGGAAGTGTGTCAAGTGGGTGTAAAGCCGCATAAACACAGCCGTGAAAAGCAGCTAAACCCCATTATAAAAATAAATTACTTGTAGAAACCCGTAAAACAAAGACAGTGAAAGAGAGAGAAATTCTTACACAATTAGTTCAGGGGCTGTGATGCAACCTGGATTGAAAATATCCAGACCCACAGTTGGATGAGACCTAAGGGTGGACACTCTTGGGGCTGATAGGTTTGGTGAGGTTGGGTGAGCAAACACAGACCCTTTAAGGTAATACTGCGTGGTACCCATCCCATGGGTCCCAAATCTCCAGTTTTAAGGGCATCTTCCTGCATTGAAAACATGCATGAGAAACCCACAAGATGGTAAACCATGTGATCGGGAAAGGTTTCTAAAACGCACCTCATTTCTCATCTCCTTGTGCTCTGGTTCGCCATTCCAGCTACTTTACTAGCAATCTCCCTACTTGGAGAATCAACACCTTTAACCTCCTGTTCTGTACAGGTTGCAATTTGTCCTGAGGATGAACGGGAAGAGGGGCAATCAATGAGAGACTAGATGTAGGTGTTGGGACAGGCACAGGTCACTCTATTTTCCCATCAGGAAGAAGAATTAAGCACAGGCTCAGCCTGCCGCTGGGAACCAGAATAGTGCCTGAGGCAATCCCGCGCTTCTGCGGCCAGCTCCGAAAAAAGCCAGTTGAAAAATGGAGCACATGGGCACTGCAATTCACAAACCCGCTGAGTTATAAATGATAACTCTCGTCCACAAATACACTGAGGAAAGGCAACGAAGAGGATTTGAAAGCAAGGCAGAACTGCAAAACACAGATTACAGGAGGTAGATTCGAATCGCCTTTCAAGCACATGAAAAGCGGCAAAACGTGGAAAATGATGCACTTGGCCAAAAAGGGCGTATGCGTTTTTTCCTGAATATATTCAGGAAAAAACGCATACGCCCTTTTGGGCCAACCAAGCAACCTGGAAAGGCAAATCAGCGCTACAAAGTAGTCTCGCTTCCCATGGGTCAAAAGGGCCATGCTGAAAAAAGTGTCAAAACCACAAATGCAGGACAGGCCATGGAGAAATGGGAGCCTTGCCACGCTGATGGGCGGGATGTAAATTGCCAACAGCCACTCTGGAGAAGTGTACGGTGTGGCATGAAACATCGAAAAAACAAAGTTTATGGAGCATAGGGCACTTCCACTCATGGGCGTATAAATTGCGAAAACTAAAAATCAGCAAGACTCAGGCACCCCAAATTTTAGGGCTGCTCTGTTGACAAGAACCTTCACTTCACGAAACCTTAAATATCCCAGGAAGGAGAAAAATGGATAAAGAAATTGTGGTCCTTATGTACAATGGAATATCACTCAGCCATGAAATCAATGTCATAAGGCTAGTAGCAGCATGATGAGTGGATTTAGGTACGACGACTCTAAGTGAAATAAGTCACACAGAAAAAGACACTTATCAAAAGCTATCACTTATAAAGGGAATGTAAAAACCGCTACAATTGAACTGAATTACAAATCACAACAGAGTCACACATTTAGAAAACACACTATGGCTGCTTAACGGGAAAGGTGAGGTGGGGTGATGCATAAAACAAGGGTTTCAAATTAGCTCAGATACCGTTCCATACACCCAATATGTAATAGACAAGACCTACTCCTTGCTCAGTGAACTGGACTCAACACCCCCTATTCACCACACAAGAATATATCTGACTAGTGAGAATCTTAAAACTTATGTATTGATATCTCTCTGGAAGTGAGTCAAGTGGGTGTAAAGCCGCATAAACACAGCCGTGAAAAGCAGCTAAACCCCATTATAAAAAAAAAATAGTTTTAAAAACCCATGAAACAAAGACAGTGAAAGCGAGAGAAATTCTTACAAAATTCATTCAGGGGCTTTGACGCAACCTGGATTGACCATATCTAGACCCACAGCTGGATGAGACATAAGGGTGGACACTCTTGGGGCTGAGAGGTTTGGTGTGGTTGGGTGAGCAAACGCAGACCCTTTAAATTAATACTGCGCGGTACCCATCCCATTTGTCCCCAATCTCCAGGTTCAAGGGCATCTTCCTACATCGAAAACATGCATGAGAAACCCAGAAAATGGTACACCGTGTGATTGGGAAAGTTTCTAAAACGCACCTCATTTGTCATCTCCTTGTGCTCGGGTTCGCCATTCCAGCTACTTTACTAGAAATCTCCCTACTTGGAGAATCAGCACCTTTAACCTCCTGTTGCATACAGGTTGCAATTTGTCCTAAGGATGAATGGGAAGAGGGGCAACCAATGAGAGACTAGATCTAGGTGTTGGGACAGGCACAGGTCACTCTATTTTCCCATCAGGAAGAAGAATTAACCACAGGCTCAGCCTGCCGCCCGGAACCAGAATAGGGCCTGAGGCCATCCTGCACTTCTGCGGCCAGATCCCAAAAAAGCCAGTTGAAAAATGGAGCACATGGGCACTGCAATTCACAAACCTGCAGAGTTATAAATGATAACTCTCGTCCACAAATATATTGAGGGAAGGCAACGAAGAGGATTTGAAAGCAAGGCAGAGTTGCAGGAAACAGGTTTCAGGAGGTAGATTCGAATCGCCTTTAAAGCACATGAAAAGCGGGAAAATGTCGACAATGATGCCCTTGGCCAAAAAGGGCGTATGCGTTTTTTCCTGAATATATTCAGGAAAAAACGCATACGCCCTTTTTGGCCAACCAAGCAACCTGGAAAGGCAAATCAGCGCTACAAAGAAGTCTCGCTTCCCTTCGGACAAAAGGGCCATGCTGCAAAAAGTGTCAAAACCAGAAATGCAGGACAGGCCATGGAGAAATGGCAGCCTTGCTACGCTGATGGGCGGGATGTAAATTGCCAGCAGCCACTCTGGAGAAGTGTACGGTGTGTCCTGAAACATCGAAAAAACACAGCTTAGGGAGCATAGGGCACTTCCACTCATGGGCGTATAAATTGGGAAAACTAAAAATCAGCAAGACACAGGCACCCCAAAGTTTAGGGCTGCTCTGTTGACAAGAACCTCCACTTCATGACACCTTAAATATCCCAGGAAAGAGAAAAATGGATAAAGAAGTTGTGGTCCTTATGTACAATGGAATATCACTCAGCCATGAAATCAATGTCATAAGGCTAGTAGCAGGATGATGAGTGGATTTAGGTACGACGACTCTAAGTGAAATAAGTCACACAGAAAAAGACACTTATCATAATCTATCACGTATAGAGGGAATGTAAAAACTGCTACACTTGAACTGAATTACAAAAGAGAAGAGTCACACGTTTAGAAAACACACTATGGCTGCTTAACGGGAAAGGTGAGGTGGTGTGATGCATAAAACAAGGGTTACAAATTAGCTCAGATACCGTTCCATACACCCAATATGTAATAGACAAGACCTACTCCTTGCTCAGTGAACTGGACTCAACACCCCCTATTCACCGCACAAGAATATATGTGGCTAGTAAGAATCTTAAAACCTATGTATTGATATCTCTGTGGAAGTGTGTCAAGTGTGTGTAAAGCCGCATAAACACAGCCGTGAAAAGCAGCTAAACCCCATTATAAAAATAAATTAGTTTTAAATCCCGTGAAACAAAGACAGTGAAAGAGACAGAAATTCTTACAAAATTCATTCAGGGGTTGTGACGCAACCTGGATTGACCATATCTAGACCCACAGCTGGATGAGACATAAGGGTGGACATTCTTGGGGCTGAGAGGTTTGGTGAGGTTGGGTGAGCCAACACAGACCCTTTAAGGTAATACTGCGTGGTACCCATCCCATGGGTCCCAAATCTCCAGGTTCAAGGGCATCTTCCTACATCGAAAACTTGCATGAGGAACCCAGAAGATGGTACACCGTGTGATTTTGAAAGGTTTCTAAAACGCACCTCATTTCTCATCTCCTTGTGCTCGGGTTCGCCATTCCAGCTACTTCACTAGCAATCTCCCTACTTGGAGAATCAGCACCTTTAACCTCCTGTTCCGTACAGGTTGCAATTTGTCCTGAGGATGAACGGGAAGAGGGGCAGCCAATGAGAGACTAGATCTAGGTGTTGGGACAGGCACAGGTCACTCTATTTTCTCATCAGGAAGAAGAAATAACCACAGGCTCAGCCTGCCACCCACAACCAGAATAGGGCCTGAGGCAATCCCGCGCTTCTGCGGCCAGCTCCAAAAAAAGCCAGTTGAAAAACGGAGCACATGGGCACTGCAATTCACAACCCTGCAGAGTTATAAATGATAACTCTCGTCCACAAATATATTGAGGGAAGGCAATGAAGAGGATTTGAAAGCAAGGCAGAATTGCAGGAAACAGGTTTCAGGAGGTAGATTCGAATCGCCTTTAAAGCACATGAAAAGCGGCAAAACGTGGACAATGATGCCCTTGGCCAAAAAGGGCGTATGCGTTTTTTCCTGAATATATTCAGGAAAAAACGCATACGCCCTTTTTGGCCAACCAAGCAACATGGAAAGGCAAATCAGCACTACAAAGGAGTCCCGCTTCGAATCGGTCAAAAGGGCCATGCTGAAAAATGTGTCAAAACCACAAAAGCAGGACAGGCCATGGAGAAATGGGAGCCTTGCTACACTGATGGGCGGGATGTAAATTGCCAGCAGCCACTCTGGAGAAGTGTACGGTGTGGCCTTAAACATCGAAAAAACACAGCTTAGGGAGCATAGGGCACTTCCACTCATGGGCGTATAAATTGGGAAAACTAAAAATCAGCAAGACACAGGCACCCCAAAGTTTAGGGCTGCTCTGTTGACAAGAACCTCCACTTCATGACACCTTAAATATCCCAGGAAAGAGAAAAATGGATAAAGAAGTTGTGGTCCTTATGTACAATGGAATATCACTCAGCCATGAAATCAATGTCATAAGGCTAGTAGCAGCATGATGAGTGGATTTAGGTACGACGACTCTAAGTGAAATAAGTCACACAGAAAAAGACACTTATCATAATCTATCACGTATAGAGGGAATGTAAAAACTGCTACACTTGAACTGAATTACAAAAGAGAACAGAGTCACACGTTTAGAAAACACACTATGGCTGCTTAACGGGAAAGGTGAGGTAGTGTGATGCATAAAACAAGGGTTTCAAATTAGCTCAGATACCGTTCCATACACCCAATATGTAATAGACAAGACCTACTCCTTGCTCAGTGAACTGGACTCAACACCCCCTATTCACCGCACAAGAATATATGTGACTAGTAAGAATCTTAAAACCTATGTATTGATATCCCTCTGGAAGTGTGTCAAGTGTGTGTAAAGCTGCATAAACACAGCCGTGAAAAGCAGCTAAACCCCATTATAAAAATAAATTAGTTTTAAAAACCCATGAAACAAAAACAGTGAAAGAGACAGAAATTCTTACAAAATTCATTCAGGGGCTGTGACGCAACCTGGATTGACCATATCTAGACCCACAGCTGGATGAGACATAAGGGTGGACATCTTGGGGCTGAGAGGTTTGGTGAGGTTGGGTGAGCCAACACAGACTCTTTAAGGTAATACTGCGTGGTACCTATCCCATGGGTCCCAAATCTCCAGGTTCATGGGCATCTTCCTACATCGAAAACTTGCATGAGGAACCCAGAAGATGGTACACCGTGTGATTTTGAAAGGTTTCTAAAACGCACCTCATTTCTCATCTCCTTGTGCTCGGGTTCGCCATTCCAGCTACTTCACTAGCAATCTCCCTACTTGGAGAATCAGCACCTTTAACCTCCTGTTCCCTACAGGTTGCAATTTGTCCTGAGGATGAACGGGAAGAGGGGCAGCCAATGAGAGACTAGATCTAGGTGTTGGAACAGGCACAGGTCACTCTATTTTCTCATCAGGAAGAAGAAATAACCACAGGCTCAGCCTGCCACCCACAACCAGAATAGGGCCTGAGGCAATCCCGCGCTTCTGCGGCCAGCTCCCAAAAAAGCCAGTTGAAAAATGGAGCACATGGGCACTGCAATTCACAACCCTGCAGAGTTATAAATGATAACTCTCGTCCACAAATATATTGAGGGAAGGCAACGAAGAGGATTTGAAAGCAAGGCAGAGTTGCAGGAAACAGGTTTCAGGAGGTAGATTCGAATCGCCTTTAAAGCACATGAAAAGCGGCAAAACGTGGACAATGATGCCCTTGGCCAAAAAGGGCGTATGCGTTTTTTCCTGAATATATTCAGGAAAAAACGCATACGCCCTTTTTGGCCAACCAAGCAACATGGAAAGGCAAATCAGCACTACAAAGGAGTCTCGCTTGGAATCCGTCAAAAGGGCCATGCTGAAAAAAGTGTCAAAACCACAAAAGCAGGACAGGCCATGGAGAAATGGGAGCCTTGCTACACTGATGGGCGGGATGTAAATTGCCAGCAGCCACTCTGGAGAAGTGTACGGTGTGTCCTGAAACATCGAAAAAACACAGCTTAGGGAGCATAGGGCACTTCCACTCATGGGCGTATAAATTGGGAAAACTAAAAATCAGCAAGACACAGGCACCCCAAAGTTTAGGGCTGCTCTGTTGACAAGAACCTCCACTTCATGACACCTTAAATATCCCAGGAAAGAGAAAAATGGATAAAGAAGTTGTGGTCCTTATGTACAATGGAATATCACTCAGCCATGAAATCAATGTCATAAGGCTAGTAGCAGCATGATGAGTGGATTTAAGTACGACGACTCTAAGTGAAATAAGTCACACAGAAAAAGACACTTATCATAATCTATCACGTATAGAGGGAATGTAAAAACTGCTACACTTGAACTGAATTACAAAAGAGAACAGAGTCACACGTTTAGAAAACACACTATGGCTGCTTAACGGGAAAGGTGAGGTGGTGTGATGCATAAAACAAGGGTTTCAAATTAGCTCAGATACCGTTCCATACACCCAATATGTAATAGACAAGACCTACTCCTTGCTCAGTGAACTGGACTCAACACCCCCTATTCACCGCACAAGAATATATGTCACTAGTAAGAATCTTAAAACCTATGTATTGATATCTCTGTGGAAGTGTGTCAAGTGTGTGTAAAGCCGCATAAACACAGCCGTGAAAAGCAGCTAAACCCCATTATAAAAATAAATTAGTTTTAAAAACCCATGAAACAAAGACAGTGAAAGAGACAGAAATTCTTACAAAATTCATTCAGGGGCTGTGACGCAACCTGGATTGACCATATCTAGACCCACAGCTGGATGAGACATAAGGGTGGACATTCTTGGGGCTGAGAGCTTTGGTGAGGTTGGGTGAGCCAACACAGACCCTTTAAGGTAATACTGCGTGGTACCCATCCCATGGGTCCCAAATCTCCAGGTTCAAGGGCATCTTCCTACATCGAAAACTTGCATGAGGAACCCAGAAGATGGTACACTGTGTGATTTTGAAAGGTTTCTAAAACGCACCTCATTTCTCATCTCCTTGTGCTCGGGTTCGCCATTCCAGCTACTTCACTAGCAATCTCCCTACTTGGAGAATCAGCACCTTTAACCTCCTGTTCCGTACAGGTTGCAATTTGTCCTGAGGATGAACGGGAAGAGGGGCAGCCAATGAGAGACTAGATCTAGGTTTTCGGACAGGAACAGGTCACTCTATTTTCACATCAGGAAGAAGAAATAACCACAGGCTCAGCCTGCCACCCGGAACCAGAATAGGGCCTGAGGCAATCCCGCGCTTCTGCGGCCAGCTCCCAAAAAAGCCAGTTGAAAAATGGAGCACATGGGCACTGCAATTCACAACCCTGCAGAGTTATAAATGATAACTCTCGTCCACAAATATATTGAGGGAAGGCAACGAAGAGGATTTGAAAGCAAGGCAGAATTGCAGGAAACAGGTTTCAGGAGGTAGATTCGAATCGCCTTTAAAGCACATGAAAAGCGGCAAAACGTGGACAATGATGCCCTTGGCCAAAAAGGGCGTATGCGTTTTTTCCTGAATATATTCAGGAAAAAACGCATACGCCCTTTTTGGCCAACCAAGCAACATGGAAAGGCAAATCAGCACTACAAAGCAGTCTCGCTTCGAATAGGTCAAAAGGGCCATGCTGAAAAAAGTGTCAAAACCACAAAAGCAGGACAGGCCATGGAGAAATGGGAGCCTTGCTACACTGATGGGCGGGATGTAAATTGCCAGCAGCCACTCTGGAGAAGTGTACGGTGTGTCCTGAAACATCGAAAAAACACAGCTTAGGGAGCATAGGGCACTTCCACTCATGGGCGTATAAATTGGGAAAACTAAAAATCAGCAAGACACAGGCACCCCAAAGTTTAGGGCTGCTCTGTTGACAAGAACCTCCACTTCATGACACCTTAAATATCCCAGGAAAGAGAAAAATGGATAAAGAAGTTGTGGTCCTTATGTACAATGGAATATCACTCAGCCATGAAATCAATGTCATAAGGCTAGTAGCAGCATGATGAGTGGATTTAGGTACGACGACTCTAAGTGAAATAAGTCACACAGAAAAAGACACTTATCATAATCTATCACGTATAGAGGGAATGTAAAAACTGCTACACTTGAACTGAATTACAAAAGAGAACAGAGTCACACGTTTAGAAAACACACTATGGCTGCTTAACGGGAAAGGTGAGGTGGTGTGATGCATAAAACAAGGGTTTCAAATTAGCTCAGATACCGTTCCATACACCCAATATGTAATAGACAAGACCTACTCCTTGCTCAGTGAACTGGACTCAACACCCCCTATTCACCGCACAAGAATATATGTCACTAGTAAGAATCTTAAAACCTATGTATTGATATCTCTGTGGAAGTGTGTCAAGTGTGTGTAAAGCCGCATAAACACAGCCGAGAAAAGCAGCTAAACCCCATTATAAAAATAAATTAGTTTTAAAAACCCATGAAACAAAGACAGTGAAAGAGACAGAAATTCTTACAAAATTCATTCAGGGGCTGTGACGCAACCTGGATTGACCATATCTAGACCCACAGCTGGATGAGACATAAGGGTGGACATTCTTGGGGCTGAGAGGTTTGGTGAGGTTGGGTGAGCCAACACAGACCCTTTAAGGTAATACTGCGTGGTACCCATCCCATGGGTCCCAAATCTCCAGGTTCAAGGGCATCTTCCTACATCGAAAACTTGCATGAGGAACCCAGAAGATGGTACACTGTGTGATTTTGAAAGGTTTCTAAAACGCACCTCATTTCTCATCTCCTTGTGCTCGGGTTCGCCATTCCAGCTACTTCACTAGCAATCTCCCTACTTGGAGAATCAGCACCTTTAACCTCCTGTTCCGTACAGGTTGCAATTTGTCCTGAGGATGAACGGGAAGAGGGGCAGCCAATGAGAGACTAGATCTAGGTGTTCGGACAGGAACAGGTCACTCTATTTTCACATCAGGAAGAAGAAATAACCACAGGCTCAGCCTGCCACCCGGAACCAGAATAGGGCCTGAGGCAATCCCGCGCTTCTGCGGCCAGCTCCCAAAAAAGCCAGTTGAAAAATGGAGCACATGGGCACTGCAATTCACAACCCTGCAGAGTTATAAATGATAACTCTCGTCCACGAATATATTGAGGGAAGGCAACGAAGAGGATTTGAAAGCAAGGCAGAATTGCAGGAAACAGGTTTCAGGAGGTAGATTCGAATCGCATTTAAAACACATGAAAAGCGGCAAAACGTGGACAATGATGCCCTTGGCCAAAAAGGGCGTATGCGTTTTTTCCTGAATATATTCAGGAAAAAACGCATACGCCCTTTTTGGCCAACCAAGCAACATGGAAAGGCAAATCAGCACTACAAAGGAGTCTTGCTTCGAATCGGTCAAAAGGGCCATGCTGAAAAAAGTGTCAAAACCACAAAAGCAGGACAGGCCATGGAGAAATGGGAGCCTTGCTACACTGATGGGCGGGATGTAAATTGCCAGCAGCCACTCTGGAGAAGTGTACGGTGTGGCCTTAAACATCAAAAAAACACAGCTTAGGGAGCATAGGGCACTTCCACTCATGGGCGTATAAATTGGGAAAACTAAAAATCAGCAAGACACAGGCACCCCAAAGTTTAGGGCTGCTCTGTTGACAAGAACCTCCACTTCATGACACCTTAAATATCCCAGGAAAGAGAAAAATGGATAAAGAAGTTGTGGTCCTTATGTACAATGGAATATCACTCAGCCATGAAATCAATGTCATAAGGCTAGTAGCAGCATGATGAGTGGATTTAGGTACGACGACTCTAAGTGAAATAAGTCACATAGAAAAAGACACTTATCATAATCTATCACGTATAGAGGGAATGTAAAAACTGCTACACTTGAACTGAATTACAAAAGAGAACAGAGTCACACGTTTAGAAAACACACTATGGCTGCTTAACGGGAAAGGTGAGGTGGTGTGATGCATAAAACAAGGGTTTCAAATTAGCTCAGATACCGTTCCATACACCCAATATGTAATAGACAAGACCTACTCCTTGCTCAGTGAACTGGACTCAACACCCCCTATTCACCGCACAAGAATATATGTGACTAGTAAGAATCTTAAAACCTATGTATTGATATCTCTCTGGAAGTGTGTCAAGTGTGTGTAAAGCCGCATAAACACAGCCGTGAAAAGCAGCTAAACCCCATTATAAAAATAAATTAGTTTTAAAAACCCATGAAACAAAGACAGTGAAAGAGAGAGAAATTCTTACAAAATTCATTCAGGGGCTGTGACGCAACCTGGATTGACCATATCTAGAGCCACAGCTGGATGAGACATAGAGTGGACACTCTTGGGGCTGAGAGGTTTGGTGAGGTTGGGTGAGCCAACACAGACCCTTTAAGGTAATACTGCGTGGGACCCATCCCATGGGTCCCAAATCTCCAGGTTCAAGGGCATCTTCCTACATCGAAAACTTGCATGAGGAACCCAGAAGATGGTACACCGTGTGATTTTGAAAGGTTTCTAAAACGCACCTCATTTCTCATCTCCTTGTGCTCGGGTTCGCCATTCCAGCTACTTCACTAGCAATCTCCCTACTTGGAGAATCAGCACCTTTAACCTCCTGTTCCGTACAGGTTGCAATTTGTCCTGAGGATGAACGGGAAGAGTGGCAGCCAATGAGAGACTAGATCTAGGTGTTGGAACAGGCACAGGTCACTCTATTTTCTCATCAGGAAGAAGAAATAACCACAGGCTCAGCCTGCCACCCGGAACCAGAATAGGGCCTGAGGCAATCCCGCGCTTCTGCGGCCAGCTCCCGAAAAAGCCAGTTGAAAAATGGAGCACATGGGCACTGCAATTCACAACCCTGCAGAGTTATAAATGATAACTCTCGTCCACAAATATATTGAGGGAAGGCAACGAAGAGGATTTGAAAGCAAGGCAGAATTGCAGGAAACAGGTTTCAGGAGGTAGATTCGAATCGCCTTTAAAGCACATGAAAAGCGGCAAAACGTGGACAATGATGCCCTTGGCCAAAAAGGGCGTATGCGTTTTTTCCTGAATATATTCAGGAAAAAACGCATACGCCCTTTTTGGCCAACCAAGCAACATGGAAAGGCAAATCAGCACTACAAAGGAGTCCCGCTTCGAATCGGTCAAAAGGGCCATGCTGAAAAATGTGTCAAAACCACAAAATCAGGACAGGCCATGGAGAAATGGGAGCCTTGCTACACTGATGGGCGGGATGTAAATTGCCAGCAGCCACTCTGGAGAAGTGTACGGTGTGGCCTTAAACATCGAAAAAACACAGCTTAGGGAGCATAGGGCACTTCCACTCATGGGCGTATAAATTGGGAAAACTAAAAATCAGCAAGACACAGGCACCCCAAAGTTTAGGGCTGCTCTGTTGACAAGAACCTCCACTTCATGACACCTTAAATATCCCAGGAAAGAGAAAAATGGATAAAGAAGTTGTGGTCCTTATGTATAATGGAATATCACTCAGCCATGAAATCAATGTCATAAGGCTAGTAGCAGCATGATGAGTGGATTTAGGTACGACGACTCTAAGTGAAATAAGTCACACAGAAAAAGACACTTATCATAATCTATCACGTATAGAGGGAATGTAAAAACTGCTACACTTGAACTGAATTACAAAAGAGAACAGAGTCACACGTTTAGAAAACACACTATGGCTGCTTAACGGGAAAGGTGGGGTAGTGTGATGCATAAAACAAGGGTTTCAAATTAGCTCAGATACCGTTCCATACACCCAATATGTAATAGACAAGACCTACTCCTTGCTCAGTGAACTGGACTCAACACCCCCTATTCACCGCACAAGAATATATGTGACTAGTAAGAATCTTAAAACCTATGTATTGATATCCCTCTGGAAGTGTGTCAAGTGTGTGTAAAGCCGCATAAACACAGCCGTGAAAAGCAGCTAAACCCCATTATAAAAATAAATTAGTTTTAAAAACCCATGAAACAAAGACAGTGAAAGAGAGAGAAATTCTTACAAAATTCATTCAGGGGCTGTGACGCAACCTGGATTGACCATATCTAGAGCCACAGCTGGATGAGACATAGAGTGGACACTCTTGGGGCTGAGAGGTTTGGTGAGGTTGGGTGAGCCAACACAGACCCTTTAAGGTAATACTGCGTGGGACCCATCCCATGGGTCCCAAATCTCCAGGTTCAAGGGCATCTTCCTACATCGAAAACTTGCATGAGGAACCCAGAAGATGGTACACCGTGTGATTTTGAAAGGTTTCTAAAACGCACCTCATTTCTCATCTCCTTGTGCTCGGGTTCGCCATTCCAGCTACTTCACTAGCAATCTCCCTACTTGGAGAATCAGCACCTTTAACCTCCTGTTCCGTACAGGTTGCAATTTGTCCTGAGGATGAACGGGAAGAGTGGCAGCCAATGAGAGACTAGATCTAGGTGTTGGAACAGGCACAGGTCACTCTATTTTCTCATCAGGAAGAAGAAATAACCACAGGCTCAGCCTGCCACCCGGAACCAGAATAGGGCCTGAGGCAATCCCGCGCTTCTGCGGCCAGCTCCCGAAAAAGCCAGTTGAAAAATGGAGCACATGGGCACTGCAATTCACAACCCTGCAGAGTTATAAATGATAACTCTCGTCCACAAATATATTGAGGGAAGGCAACGAAGAGGATTTGAAAGCAAGGCAGAATTGCAGGAAACAGGTTTCAGGAGGTAGATTCGAATCGCCTTTAAAGCACATGAAAAGCGGCAAAACGTGGACAATGATGCCCTTGGCCAAAAAGGGCGTATGCGTTTTTTCCTGAATATATTCAGGAAAAAACGCATACGCCCTTTTTGGCCAACCAAGCAACATGGAAAGGCAAATCAGCACTACAAAGGAGTCCCGCTTCGAATCGGTCAAAAGGGCCATGCTGAAAAATGTGTCAAAACCACAAAATCAGGACAGGCCATGGAGAAATGGGAGCCTTGCTACACTGATGGGCGGGATGTAAATTGCCAGCAGCCACTCTGGAGAAGTGTACGGTGTGGCCTTAAACATCGAAAAAACACAGCTTAGGGAGCATAGGGCACTTCCACTCATGGGCGTATAAATTGGGAAAACTGAAAATCAGCAAGACACAGGCACCCCAAAGTTTAGGGCTGCTCTGTTGACAAGAACCTCCACTTCATGACACCTTAAATATCCCAGGAAAGAGAAAAATGGATAAAGAAATTGTGGTCCTTATGTATAATGGAATATCACTCAGCCATGAAATCAATGTCATAAGGCTAGTAGCAGCATGATGAGTGGATTTAGGTACGACGACTCTAAGTGAAATAAGTCACACAGAAAAAGACACTTATCATAATCTATCACGTATAGAGGGAATGTAAAAACTGCTACACTTGAACTGAATTACAAAAGAGAACAGAGTCACACGTTTAGAAAACACACTATGGCTGCTTAACGGGAAAGGTGGGGTAGTGTGATGCATAAAACAAGGGTTTCAAATTAGCTCAGATACCGTTCCATACACCCAATATGTAATAGACAAGACCTACTCCTTGCTCAGTGAACTGGACTCAACACCCCCTATTCACCGCACAAGAATATATGTGACTAGTAAGAATCTTAAAACCTATGTATTGATATCCCTCTGGAAGTGTGTCAAGTGTGTGAAAAGCCGCATAAACACAGCCGTGAAAAGCAGCTAAACCCCATTATAAAAATAAATTAGTTTTAAAAACCCATGAAACAAAAACAGTGAAAGAGACAGAAATTCTTACAAAATTCATTCAGGGGCTGTGACGCAACCTGGATTGACCATATCTAGACCCACAGCTGGATGAGACATAAGGGTGGACATTCTTGGGGCTGAGAGGTTTGGTGAGGTTGGGTGAGCCAACACAGACCCTTTAAGGTAATACTGCGTGGTACCTATCCCATGGGTCCCAAATCTCCAGGTTCATGGGCATCTTCCTACATCGAAAACTTGCATGAGGAACCCAGAAGATGGTACACCGTGTGATTTTGAAAGGTTTCTAAAACGCACCTCATTTCTCATCTCCTTGTGCTCGGGTTCGCCATTCCAGCTACTTCACTAGCAATCTCCCTACTTGGAGAATCAGCACCTTTAACCTCCTGTTCCCTACAGGTTGCAATTTGTCCTGAGGATGAACGGGAAGAGGGGCAGCCAATGAGAGACTAGATCTAGGTGTTGGAACAGGCACAGGTCACTCTATTTTCTCATCAGGAAGAAGAAATAACCACAGGCTCAGCCTGCCACCCACAACCAGAATAGGGCCTGAGGCAATCCCGCGCTTCTGCGGCCAGCTCCCAAAAAAGCCAGTTGAAAAATGGAGCACATGGGCACTGCAATTCACAACCCTGCAGAGTTATAAATGATAACTCTCGTCCACAAATATATTGAGGGAAGGCAACGAAGAGGATTTGAAAGCAAGGCAGAATTGCAGGAAACAGGTTTCAGGAGGTAGATTCGAATCGCCTTTAAAGCACATGAAAAGCGGCAAAACGTCGACAATGATGCCCTTGGCCAAAAAGGGCGTATGCGTTTTTTCCTGAATATATTCAGGAAAAAACGCATACGCCCTTTTTGGCCAACCAAGCAACATGGAAAGGCAAATCAGCACTACAAAGGAGTCTCGCTTGGAATCCGTCAAAAGGGCCATGCTGAAAAAACTGTCAAAACCACAAAAGCAGGACAGGCCATGGAGAAATGGGAGCCTTGCTACACTGATGGGCGGGATGTAAATTGCCAGCAGCCACTCTGGAGAAGTGTACGGTGTGTCCTGAAACATCGAAAAAACACAGCTTAGGGAGCATAGGGCACTTCCACTCATGGGCGTATAAATTGGGAAAACTAAAAATCAGCAAGACACAGGCACCCCAAAGTTTAGGGCTGCTCTGTTGACAAGAACCTCCACTTCATGACACCTTAAATATCCCAGGAAAGAGAAAAATGGATAAAGAAGTTGTGGTCCTTATGTACAATGGAATATCACTCAGCCATGAAATCAATGTCATAAGGCTAGTAGCAGCATGATGAGTGGATTTAGGTACGACGACTCTAAGTGAAATAAGTCACACAGAAAAAGACACTTATCATAATCTATCACGTATAGAGGGAATGTAAAAACTGCTACACTTGAACTGAATTACAAAAGAGAACAGAGTCACACGTTTAGAAAACACACTATGGCTGCTTAACGGGAAAGGTGAGGTGGTGTGATGCATAAAACAAGGGTTTCAAATTAGCTCAGATACCGTTCCATACACCCAATATGTAATAGACAAGACCTACTCCTTGCTCAGTGAACTGGACTCAACACCCCCTATTCACCGCACAAGAATATATGTCACTAGTAAGAATCTTAAAACCTATGTATTGATATCTCTGTGGAAGTGTGTCAAGTGTGTGTAAAGCCGCATAAACACAGCCGTGAAAAGCAGCTAAACCCCATTATAAAAATAAATTAGTTTTAAAAACCCATGAAACAAAGACAGTGAAAGAGAGAGAAATTCTTACAAAATTCATTCAGGGGCTGTGACGCAACCTGGATTGACCATATCTAGACCCACAGCTGGATGAGACATAAGGGTGGACATTCTTGGGGCTGAGAGGTTTGGTGAGGTTGGGTGAGCCAACACAGACCCTTTAAGGTAATACTGCGTGGTACCTATCCCATGGGTCCCAAATCTCCAGGTTCATGGGCATCTTCCTACATCGAAAACTTGCATGAGGAACCCAGAAGATGGTACACCGTGTGATTTTGAAAGGTTTCTAAAACGCACCTCATTTCTCATCTCCTTGTGCTCGGGTTCGCCATTCCAGCTACTTCACTAGCAATCTCCCTACTTGGAGAATCAGCACCTTTAACCTCCTGTTCCCTACAGGTTGCAATTTGTCCTGAGGATGAACGGGAAGAGGGGCAGCCAATGAGAGACTAGATCTAGGTGTTGGAACAGGCACAGGTCACTCTATTTTCTCATCAGGAAGAAGAAATAACCACAGGCTCAGCCTGCCACCCACAACCAGAATAGGGCCTGAGGCAATCCCGCGCTTCTGCGGCCAGCTCCCAAAAAAGCCAGTTGAAAAATGGAGCACATGGGCACTGCAATTCACAACCCTGCAGAGTTATAAATGATAACTCTCGTCCACAAATATATTGAGGGAAGGCAACGAAGAGGATTTGAAAGCAAGGCAGAATTGCAGGAAACAGGTTTCAGGAGGTAGATTCGAATCGCCTTTAAAGCACATGAAAAGCGGCAAAACGTGGACAATGATGCCCTTGGCCAAAAAGGGCGTATGCGTTTTTTCCTGAATATATTCAGGAAAAAACGCATACGCCCTTTTTGGCCAACCAAGCAACATGGAAAGGCAAATCAGCACTACAAAGGAGTCTCGCTTGGAATCCGTCAAAAGGGCCATGCTGAAAAAACTGTCAAAACCACAAAAGCAGGACAGGCCATGGAGAAATGGGAGCCTTGCTACACTGATGGGCGGGATGTAAATTGCCAGCAGCCACTCTGGAGAAGTGTACGGTGTGTCCTGAAACATCGAAAAAACACAGCTTAGGGAGCATAGGGCACTTCCACTCATGGGCGTATAAATTGGGAAAACTAAAAATCAGCAAGACACAGGCACCCCAAAGTTTAGGGCTGCTCTGTTGACAAGAACCTCCACTTCATGACACCTTAAATATCCCAGGAAAGAGAAAAATGGATAAAGAAGTTGTGGTCCTTATGTACAATGGAATATCACTCAGCCATGAAATCAATGTCATAAGGCTAGTAGCAGCATGATGAGTGGATTTAGGTACGACGACTCTAAGTGAAATAAGTCACACAGAAAAAGACACTTATCATAATCTATCACGTATAGAGGGAATGTAAAAACTGCTACACTTGAACTGAATTACAAAAGAGAACAGAGTCACACGTTTAGAAAACACACTATGGCTGCTTAACGGGAAAGGTGAGGTGGTGTGATGCATAAAACAAGGGTTTCAAATTAGCTCAGATACCGTTCCATACACCCAATATGTAATAGACAAGACCTACTCCTTGCTCAGTGAACTGGACTCAACACCCCCTATTCACCGCACAAGAATATATGTCACTAGTAAGAATCTTAAAACCTATGTATTGATATCTCTGTGGAAGTGTGTCAAGTGTGTGTAAAGCCGCATAAACACAGCCGTGAAAAGCAGCTAAACCCCATTATAAAAATAAATTAGTTTTAAAAACCCATGAAACAAAGACAGTGAAAGAGACAGAAATTCTTACAAAATTCATTCAGGGGCTGTGACGCAACCTGGATTGACCATATCTAGACCCACAGCTGGATGAGACATAAGGGTGGACATTCTTGGGGCTGAGAGGTTTGGTGAGGTTGGGTGAGCCAACACAGACCCTTTAAGGTAATACTGCGTGGTACCCATCCCATGGGTCCCAAATCTCCAGGTTCAAGGGCATCTTCCTACATCGAAAACTTGCATGAGGAACCCAGAAGATGGTACACCGTGTGATTTTGAAAGGTTTCTAAAACGCACCTCATTTCTCATCTCCTTGTGCTCGGGTTCGCCATTCCAGCTACTTCACTAGCAATCTCCCTACTTGGAGAATCAGCACCTTTAACCTCCTGTTCCGTACAGGTTGCAATTTGTCCTGAGGATGAACGGGAAGAGGGGCAGCCAATGAGAGAGTAGATCTAGGTTTTCGGACAGGAACAGGTCACTCTATTTTCACATCAGGAAGAAGAAATAACCACAGGCTCAGCCTGCCACCCGGAACCAGAATAGGGCCTGAGGCAATCCCGCGCTTCTGTGGCCAGCTCCCAAAAAAGCCAGTTGAAAAATGGAGCACATGGGCACTGCAATTCACAACCCTGCAGAGTTATAAATGATAACTCTCGTCCACAAATATATTGAGGGAAGGCAACGAAGAGGATTTGAAAGCAAGGCAGAATTGCAGGAAACAGGTTTCAGGAGGTAGATTCGAATCGCATTTAAAGCACATGAAAAGCGGCAAAACGTGGACAATGATGCCCTTGGCCAAAAAGGGCGTATGCGTTTTTTCCTGAATATATTCAGGAAAAAACGCATACGCCCTTTTTGGCCAACCAAGCAACATGGAAAGGCAAATCAGCACTAAAAAGGAGTCTCGCTTCGAATTGGTCAAAAGGGCCATGCTGAAAAAAGTGTCAAAACCACAAAAGCAGGACAGGCCATGGAGAAATGGGAGCCTTGCTACACTGATGGGCGGGATGTAAATTGCCAGCAGCCACTCTGGAGAAGTGTACGGTGTGTCCTAAAACATCGAAAAAACACAGCTTAGGGAGCATAGGGCACTTCCACTCATGGGCGTATAAATTGGGAAAACTAAAAATCAGCAAGACACAGGCACCCCAAAGTTTAGGGCTGCTCTGTTGACAAGAACCTCCACTTCATGACACCTTAAATATCCCAGGAAAGAGAAAAATGGATAAAGAAGTTGTGGTCCTTATGTACAATGGAATATCACTCAGCCATGAAATCAATGTCATAAGGCTAGTAGCAGCATGATGAGTGGATTTAGGTACGACGACTCTAAGTGAAATAAGTCACACAGAAAAAGACACTTATCATAATCTATCACGTATAGAGGGAATGTAAAAACTGCTACACTTGAACTGAATTACAAAAGAGAACAGAGTCACACGTTTAGAAAACACACTATGGCTGCTTAACGGGAAAGGTGAGGTGGTGTGATGCATAAAACAAGGGTTTCAAATTAGCTCAGATACCGTTCCATACACCCAATATGTAATAGACAAGACCTACTCCTTGCTCAGTGAACTGGACTCAACACCCCCTATTCACCGCACAAGAATATATGTCACTAGTAAGAATCTTAAAACCTATGTATTGATATCTCTGTGGAAGTGTGTCAAGTGTGTGTAAAGCCGCATAAACACAGCCGTGAAAAGCAGCTAAACCCCATTATAAAAATAAATTAGTTTTAAAAACCCATGAAACAAAGACAGTGAAAGAGACAGAAATTCTTACAAAATTCATTCAGGGGCTGTGACGCAACCTGGATTGACCATATCTAGACCCACAGCTGGATGAGACATAAGGGTGGACATTCTTGGGGCTGAGAGGTTTGGTGAGGTTGGGTGAGCCAACACAGACCCTTTAAGGTAATACTGCGTGGTACCCATCCCATGGGTCCCAAATCTCCAGGTTCAAGGGCATCTTCCTACATCGAAAACTTGCATGAGGAACCCAGAAGATGGTACACCGTGTGATTTTGAAAGGTTTCTAAAACGCACCTCATTTCTCATCTCCTTGTGCTCGGGTTCGCCATTCCAGCTACTTCACTAGCAATCTCCCTACTTGGAGAATCAGCACCTTTAACCTCCTGTTCCGTACAGGTTGCAATTTGTCCTGAGGATGAACGGGAAGAGGGGCAGCGAATGAGAGACTAGATCTAGGTGTTGGGACAGGCACAGGTCACTCTATTTTCTCATCAGGAAGAAGAAATAACCACAGGCTCAGCCTGCCACCCGGAACCAGAATAGGGCCTGAGGCAATCCCGCGCTTCTGCGGCCAGCTCCCAAAAAAGCCAGTTGAAAAATGGAGCACATGGGCACTGCAATTCACAACCCTGCAGAGTTATAAATGATAACTCTCGTCCACAAATATATTGAGGGAAGGCAACGAAGAGGATTTGAAAGCAAGGCAGAATTGCAGGAAACAGGTTTCAGGAGGTAGATTCGAATCGCATTTAAAGCACATGAAAAGCGGCAAAACGTGGAAAATGATGCCCTTGGCCAAAAAGGGCGTATGCGTTTTTTCCTGAATATATTCAGGAAAAAACGCATACGCCCTTTTTGGCCAACCAAGCAACATGGAAAGGCAAATCAGCACTACAAAGGAGTCTCGCTTCGAATCGGTCAAAAGGGCCATGCTGAAAAAAGTGTCAAAACCACAAAAGCAGGACAGGCCATGGAGAAATGGGAGCCTTGCTACACTGATGGGCGGGATGTAAATTGCCAGCAGCCACTCTGGAGAAGTGTACGGTGTGGCCTTAAACATCAAAAAAACACAGCTTAGGGAGCATAGGGCACTTCCACTCATGGGCGTATAAATTGGGAAAACTAAAAATCAGCAAGACACAGGCACCCCAAAGTTTAGGGCTGCTCTGTTGACAAGAACCTCCACTTCATGACACCTTAAATATCCCAGGAAAGAGAAAAATGGATAAAGAAGTTGTGGTCCTTATGTACAATGGAATATCACTCAGCCATGAAATCAATGTCATAAGGCTAGTAGCAGCATGATGAGTGGATTTAGGTACGACGACTCTAAGTGAAATAAGTCACATAGAAAAAGACACTTATCATAATCTATCACGTATAGAGGGAATGTAAAAACTGCTACACTTGAACTGAATTACAAAAGAGAACAGAGTCACACGTTTAGAAAACACACTATGGCTGCTTAACGGGAAAGGTGAGGTGGTGTGATGCATAAAACAAGGGTTTCAAATTAGCTCAGATACCGTTCCATACACCCAATATGTAATAGACAAGACCTACTCCTTGCTCAGTGAACTGGACTCAACACCCCCTATTCACCGCACAAGAATATATGTGACTAGTAAGAATCTTAAAACCTATGTATTGATATCTCTCTGGAAGTGAGTAAAGTGAGTGTAAATCCGCATAAACACAGCCGTGAAAAGCAGCTAAACCCCATTATAGAAATAAATTACTTTTAAAAACCCGTAAAACAAAGACAGTGAAAGAGAGAGAAATTCTTACAAAATTCGTTCAGAGGCTGTGATGCAACCTGGATTGACCATATCTAGACCCACAGCTGGATGAGACATAAGGGTGAACACTCTTGGGGATGAGAGGTTTGGTGAGGTTGGGTGAGCAAACGCAGACGCTTTAAAGTAATACTGTGTGGTACCCATCCCATGGGTCCCAAATGTCCAGGTTCAAGGGAATCTTCCTACATCGAAAACATGCATGAGAAACCTAGAAGATTGTACACCGTCTGAACGGGAAAGGTTTCTGAAACGCACCTCATTTCTCATCTCCTTGTGCTCGGGTTCGCCATTCCAGCTTCTTAACTAGTAATCTCCCTACTTGGAGAAACAGCACCTTTAACCTCCTGTTCCATACAGGTTGCAATTTGTCCTGAGGATGAACGGGAAGAGGGGCAACCAATGAGAGACTAGATCTAGGTGTTGGGACAGGCACAGGTCACTCTATTTTCACATCAGGAAGAAGAATTAACCACAGGCTCAGCCTGCCGCCAGGAACCAGAATAGGGCCTGAGGCAATCCCGCGCTTCTGCGGCCACCTCCCAAAAAAGCCAGTTGAAAAATGGAGCACATGGGTACTGCAATTCACAAACCTGCAGAGTTATAAATGATAACTCTCGTCCACAAATATATTGAGGGAAGGCAACGAAGAGCATTTGAAAGCAAGGCAGAATTGCAGGAAACTGGTTTCAGGAGGTAGATTCGAATCGGCTTTAAAGCACATGAAAAGCGGCAAAACGTCGACAATGATGCCCTTGGCCAAAAAGGGCGTATGCGTTTTTTCCTGAATATATTCAGGAAAAAACGCATACGCCCTTTTTGGCCAACCAAGCAACCTGGAAAGGCAAATCAGCGCTACAAAGAAGTCTCGCTTCCCATCGGTCAAAAGGGCCATGCTGCAAAATGTGTCAAAACCACAAAAGCAGGATGGGCCATGGAGAAATGGGAGCCTTGCTACGCTGATGGGCGGGACGTAAATTGCCAGCAACCACTCTGGAGAAGTGTACGGTGTGGCCTTAAACATCGAAAAAACACAGCTTATGGAGCATAGGGCACTTCCACTCATGGGCGTATAAATTGGGAAAATTAAAAATCAGCAAGACACAGGCAAACCAAAGTTTAGGGCTGCTCTGTTGACAAGAACCTCCACTTCATGACACCTTAAATATCCCAGGAAAGAGAAAAATGGATAAAGAAGTTGTGGTCCTTATGTACAATGGAATATCACTCAGCCATGAAATCAATGTCATAAGGCTAGAAGCAGCATGATGAGTGGATTTAGGTTCGATGACTCTAAGTGAAATAAGTCACACCGAAATAGACACTTATCATAAGCTATCACTTATAGAGGGAATGTAAAAACTGCTACACATGAACTGAATTACAAAAGAGAACAGAGTCACAGGTTTAGAAAACACACTATGGCTGCTTAACGGGAAAGATGAGGTGGTGTGATGCATAAAACAAGGGTTTCAAATGCGCTCAGATACCGTTCCATACACCCAATATGTAATAGACAAGACCTACTCCTTGCTCAGTGAACTGGACTCAACACCCCCTATTCACCACACAAGTATATATCTGACTATTTAGAATCTTAAAACCTATGTATTGATATCTCTCTGGAAGTGTGTCAAGTGGGTGTAAATCCGCATAAACACAGCCGTGAAAAGCAGCTAAACCCCATTATAAAAATAAATTCCTTGTAAAAACCCGTAAAACAAAGACAGTGAAAGAAGAGAAATTCTTACACAATTCGTTCAGGGGTTGTGATGCAACCTGGATTGACCATATCTAGACCAACAGCTGGATGAGACCTAAGGGTGGACACTCTTGGGGCTGACAGGTTTGGTGAGGTTGGGTGAGCAAACGCAGACCCTTTAAAATAATACTGTGTGGTACCCATCCCATGGGTCCCAAATCTCCAGTTTCAAGGGCATCTTCCTGCATCGAAAACATGCATGAGAAACCCAGAAGATGGTACACCGTGTGATCGGGAAAGGTTTCTAAAACGCACCTCATTTCTCATCTCCTTGTGCTCGGGTTCGCCATTCCAGCTACTTTACTAGCAATCTCCCTTCTCGGAGAAAAAGCACCTTTAACCTCCTGATCTGTACAGGTTGCAATTTGTCCTGAGGAAGAACGGGAAGAGGGGCAACCAATGAGAGACTAGATCTAGGTGTTGGGACAGGCACAGGTCACTCTATTTTCCCATCAGGAAGAAGAATTAACCACAGGCTCAGCCTGCCGCCGGGAAGCAGAATAGTGCCTGAGGCAATCCCGCGCTTCTGCGGCCAGCTCCCAAAAAAGCCAGTTGAAAAATGGAGCACATGGGCACTGCAATTCACAACCCTGCAGAGTTATAAATGATAACTCTCGTCCACAAATATATTGAGGGAAGGCAACGAAGAAGATTTGAAAGCAAGGCAGAATTGCAGGAAACAGGTTTCAGGAGGTAGATTCGAATCGCATTTAAAGCACATGAAAAGTGGCAAAACGTCGACAGTGATGCCCTTGGCCAAAAAGGGCGTATGCGTTTTTTCCTGAATATATTCAGGAAAAAACGCATACGCCCTTCTTGGCCAACCAAGCAACCTGGAAAGGCAAATCAGCGCTACAAAGAAGTCTCGCTTCCCATCGGTCAAAAGGGCCATGCTGCAAAAAGTGTCAAAACCAGAAATGCAGGACAGGCCATGGAGAAATGGCAGCCTTGCTACGCTGATGGGCGGGATGTTAATTGCCAACAGCCACTCTGGAGAAGTGTACGGTGTGTCCTGAAACATCGAAAAAACACAGCTTTGGGAGCATAGGGCACGTCCACTCATGGGCGTATAAATTGGGAAAACTAAAAATCAGCAAGACACAGGCACCCCAAAGTTTAGGGCTGCTCTGTTGACAAGAACCTCCACTTCATGACACCTTAAATATCCCAGGAAAGAGAAAAATGGATAAAGAAGTTGTGGTCCTTATGTACAATGGAATATCACTCAGACATGAAATCAATGTCATAAGGCTAGTAGAAGCAAGATGAGTGGATTTAGGTACGACGATTCTAAGTGAAATAAGTCATACAGAAAAAGTCACTTATCATAAGCTATCACTTATAGAGGGAATGTAAAAACTGCTACACTTGAACTGAATTACAAAACAGAACAGAGTCACACGTTTAGAAAACACACTATGGCTGCTTAACGGGAAAGGTGAGGTGGGGTGATGCATAAAACAAGGATTTCAAGTTAGCTCAGATACCGTTCCATACACCCAATATGTAATAGACAAGACCTACTCCTTGCTCAGTGAACTGGACTCAACACACCCTATTCACCGCACAAGAATATATCTGACTAGTGAGAATCTTAAAACCTATGTATTGATATCTCTCTGGAAGTGAGTCAAGTGTGTGTAAAGCCGCATAAACACAGCCGTGAAAAGCAGCTAAACCCCATTATAAAAATAAATTAGTTTTAAAAACCCATGAAACAAAGACAGTGAAAGAGAGAGAAATTCTTACAAAATTCATTCAGGGGCTCTGACGCAACCTGGAATGACCATATCTAGAGCCACAGCTGGATGAGACATAGGGTGGACACTCTTGGGGCTGAGAGGTTTGGTGAGGTTGGGTGAGCCAACACAGACCCTTTAAGGTAATACTGCGTGGGACCCATCCCATGGGTCCCAAATCTCCAGGTTCAAGGGCATCTTCCTACATCGAAAACTTGCATGAGGAACCCAGAAGATGGTACACCGTGTGATTTTGAAAGGTTTCTAAAACGCACCTCATTTCTCATCTCCTTGTGCTCGGGTTCGCCATTCCAGCTACTTCACTAGCAATCTCCCTACTTGGAGAATCATCACATTTAACCTCCTGTTCCGTACAGGTTGCAATTTGTCCTGAGGATGAACGGGAAGAGGGGCAACCAATGAGAGACTAGATCTAGGTGTTGGGACAGGCACAGGTCACTCTATTTTCCCATCAGGAAGAAGAATTAAGCAGAGGCTCAGCCTGTCGCCCGGAATCAGAATAGTGCCTGAGGCAATCCCGCGATTTGAGGCCAGCTCCCAAAAAAGCGAGTTGAAAAATGGAGCTGAGGGGCACTGCAATTCACAAACCTGCAGAATTATAAATGATAACTCTCATCCACAAATATATTGAGGGAAGGCAACGAAGAGATTTGAAAGCAAGGCAGAACTGCAGGAAACAGATTTCAGGAGGTAGATTCCAATCGCCTTTAAAGCACACGAAAAGTGGCAAAACGTCGACAATGATGCCCTTGGCCAAAAAGGGCGTATGCGTTTTTTCCTGAATATATTCAGGAAAAAACGCATACGCCCTTTTTGGCCAACCAAGCAACCTGGAAAGGCAAATCAGTGCTACAAAGAAGTCTCGCTTCCCATCGGTCTAAAGGGCCATGGTGATAAAAGTGTCAAAACCACAAATGCAGGACAGGCCATGGAGAAATTGGAGCCTTGCTACGCTGATGGGCGGGATGTATATTGCCAGCAGCCATTCTGGAGAAGTGTACGGTGTGGCCTTAAACATCGAAAAAACACAGCTTAGGGAGCATAGGAACGTACACTCATGGGCGTATAAATTGGGAAAAATAAAAATCAGCAAGACACAGGCACCCGAAAGTTTAGGGCTGCTCTGTTGACAAGAACCTCCACTTCATGACACCTTAAATATCCCCGGAAAGAGAAAAATGGATAAAGAAGTTGTGGTCCTTATGTACAATGGAATATCACTCAGATATGAAATCAATGTCATAAGGCAAGTAGAAGCAAGATGAGTGAACTTAGGTACGACGATTCTAAGTGAAATAAGTCACACAGAAAAAGACACTTATCATAAGCTATCACTTATAGAGGAATGTAAAAACTGCTACACATGAACTGAATTACAAAGAGAACAGAGTCACAGGTTTAGAAAACACACTATGGCTGCTTAACGGGAAAGGTGAGGTGGTGTGATGCATAAAACAAGGGTTTCAAATTAGCTCAGATACCGTTCCATACACCCAATATGTAATAGACAAGACCTACTCCTTGCTCAGTGAACTGGACTCAACACCCCCTATTCACCGCACAAGTATATATCTGAATAGTAAGAATCTTAAAACCTATGTATTGATATCTCTCTGGAAGTGTGTCAAGTGGGTGTAAAGCCACATAAACACAGCCGTGAAAAGCAGCTAAACCCCATTATAAAAATAAATTACTTGTAAAACCCGTAAAACAAAGACAGTGAAAGAAGAGAAATTCATACACAATTCGTTCAGGGGTTGTGATGCAACCTGGATTGACCATATCTAGACCAACAGCTGGATGAGACCTAAGGGTGGACACTCTTGGGGCTGACAGGTTTGGTGAGGTTGGGTGAGCAAACGCAGACCCTTTAAAGTAATACTGTGTGGTACCCATCCCATGGGTCCCAAATCTCCAGTTTCAAGGGCATCTTCCTGCATCGAAAACATGCATGAGAAACCCAGAAGATGGTACACCGTGTGATCGGAAAGGTTTCTAAAACGCACCTCATTTCTCATCTCCTTGTGCTCGGGTTCGCCATTCCAGCTACTTTACTAGCAATCTCCCTTCTTGGAGAAAAAGCACCTTTAACCTCCTGATCTGTACAGGTTGCAATTTGTCCTGAGGAAGAACGGGAAGAGGGGCAACCAATGAGAGACTAGATCTAGGTGTTGGGACAGGCACAGGTCACTCTATTTTCCCATCAGGAAGAAGAATTAACCACAGGCTCAGCCTGCCGCCCAGAAGCACAATAGCGCCTGAGGCAATACTGCGCTTCTGCGGCCACCTCCCAAAAAAGCCAGTTGAAAAATGGAGCACATGGGTACTGCAATTCACAAACCTGCAGAGTTATAAATGATAACTCTCGTCCACAAATATATTGAGGGAAGGCAACGAAGAGCATTTGAAAGCAAGGCAGAATTGCAGGAAACTGGTTTCAGGAGGTAGATTCGAATCGGCTTTAAAGCACATGAAAAGCGGCAAAACGTCGACAATGATGCCCTTGGCCAAAAAGGGCGTATGCGTTTTTTCCTGAATATATTCAGGAAAAAACGGATACGCCCTTTTTGGCCAACCAAGCAACCTGGAAAGGCAAATCAGCGCTACAAAGAAGTCTCGCTTCCCATCGGTCAAAAGGGCCATGCTGAGAAATGTGTCAAAACCACAAAAGCAGGACGGGCCATGGAGAAATGGGAGCTTTGCTACGCTGATGGGCGGGACGTAAATTGCCAGCAACCACTCTGGAGAAGTGTACGGTGTGGCCTTAAACATCGAAAAAACACAGCTTATGGAGCATAGGGCACTTCCACTCATGGGCGTATAAATTGGGAAAATTAAAAATCAGCAAGACACAGGCAAACCAAAGTTTAGGGCTGCTCTGTTGACAAGAACCTCCACTTCATGACACCTTAAATATCCCAGGAAAGAGAAAAATGGATAAAGAAGTTGTGGTCCTTATGTACAATGGAATATCACTCAGCCATGAAATCAATGTCATAAGGCTAGAAGCAGCATGATGAGTGGATTTAGGTACGATGACTCTAAGTGAAATAAGTCACACCGAAATAGACACTTATCATAAGCTATCACTTGTAGAGGGAATGTAAAAACTGCTACACATGAAGTGAATTACAAAAGAGAACAGAGTCACAGGTTTAGAAAACACACTATGGCTGCTTAACGGGAAAGGTGAGGTGGTGTGATGCATAAAACAAGGGTTTCAAATTAGCTCAGATACCGTTCCATACACCCAATATGTAATAGACAAGACCTACTCCTTGCTCAGTGAACTGGACTCAACACCCCCTATTCACCGCACAAGTATATATCTGACTAGTAAGAATCTTAAAACCTATGTATTGATATCTCTCTGGAAGTGTGTCAAGTGGGTGTAAAGCCGGATAAACACAGCCGTGAAAAGCAGCTAAACCCCATTATAAAAATAAATTACTTGTAAAAACCCGTAAAACAAAGACAGTGAAAGAAGGGAAATTCTTACACAATTCGTTCAGGGGTTGTGATGCAACCTGGATTGACCATATCTAGACCAACAGCTGGATGAGACCTAAGGGTGGACACTCTTGGGGCTGACAGGTTTGGTGAGGTTGGGTGAGCAAACGCAGACCCTTTAAAATAATACTGTGTGGTACCCATCCCATGGGTCCCAAATCTCCAGGTTCAAGGGCATCTTCCTGCATCGAAAACATGCATGAGAAACCCAGAAGATGGTACACCGTGTGATCGGGAAAGGTTTCTAAAACGCACCTCATTTCTCATCTCCTTGTGCTCGGGTTCGCCATTCCAGCTACTTTACTAGCAATCTCCCTTCTTGGAGAAAAAGCACCTTTAACCTCCTGATCTGTACAGGTTGCAATTTGTCCTGAGGAAGAACGGGAAGAGGGGCAACCAATGAGAGACTAGATCTAGGTGTTGGGACAGGCACAGGTCACACTATTTTCCCATCAGGAAGAAGAATTAACCACAGGCTCAGCCTGCCGCCGGGAAGCAGAATAGTGCCTGAGGCAATCCCGCGCTTCTGCGGCCAGCTCCCAAAAAAGCCAGTTGAAAAATGGAGCACATGGGCACTGAAATTCACAAACCTGCAGAGTTATAAATGATAACTCTCGTCCACAAATATATTGAGGGAAGGCAACGAAGAGTATTTGAAAGCAAGGCAGAATTGCAGGAAACAGGTTTCAGGAGGTAGATTCGAATCGGCTTTAAAGCACATGAAAAGCGGCAAAACTTCGACAATGATGCCCTTGGCCAAAAAGGGCGTATGCGTTTTTTCCTGAATGTATTCAGGAAAAAACGCATACGCCCTCTTTGGCCAACCAAGCAACCTGGAAAGGCAAATCAGCGCTACAAAGAAGTCTCGCTTCCCATCGGTCAAAATGGTCATGCTGCAAAAAGTGTCAAAACCAGAAATGCAGAAGAGGCCATGGAGAAATGGCAGCCTTGCTACGCTGATGGGTGCGATGTAAATTGTCAGCAGCCACTCTGGAGAAGTGTACGGTGTGTCCTGAAACATCGAAAAAACACAGCTTAGGGAGCATAGGGCACGTCCACTCATGGGCGTATAAATTGGGAAAACTAAAAATCAGCAAGACACAGGCACCCCAAAGTTTAGGGCTGCTCTGTTGACAAGAACCTCCACTTCATGACACCTTAAATATCCCAGGAAAGAGAAAAATGGATAAAGAAGTTGTGGTCCTTATGTACATTGGAATATCACTCAGATATGAAATCAATGTCATAAGGCAAGTAGAAGCAAGATGAGTGAACTTAGGTAAGACGATTCTAAGTGAAATAAGTCACACAGAAAAAGACACTTATCATAAGCTATCACTTATAGAGGGAATGTAAAAACCGCTACACTTGAACTGAATTACAAAACAGAACAGAGTCACACGTTTAGAAAACACACTATGGCTGCTTAACGGGAAAGGTGAGTTGGGGTGATGCATAAAACAAGGGTTTCAAATTCGCTCAGATACCGTTCCATACACCCAATATGTAATAGACAAGACCTACTCCTTGCTCAGTGAACTGGACTCAACACCCCCTATTCACCGCACAAGAATATATGTGACTAGTAAGAATCTTAAAACCTATGTATTGATATCTCTCTGGAAGTGAGTAAAGTGAGTGTAAATCCGCATAAACACAGCCGTGAAAAGCAGCTAAACCCCATTATAAAAATAAATTACTTTTAAAAACCCGTAAAACAAAGACAGTGAAAGAGAGAGAAATTCTTACAAAATTCGTTCAGAGGCTGTGATGCAACCTGGATTGACCATATCTAGACCCACAGCTGGATGAGACATAAGGGTGGACACTCTTGGGGATGAGAGGTTTGGTGAGGTTGGGTGAGCAAACGCAGACCCTTTAAAGTAATACTGTGTGGTACCCATCCCATGGGTCCCAAATGTCCAGGTTCAAGGGAATCTTCCTACATCGAAAACATGCATGAGAAACCTAGAAGATGGTACACCGTCTGAACGGGAAAGGTTTCTGAAACGCACCTCATTTCTCATCTCCTTGTGCTCGGGTTCGCCATTCCAGCTTCTTAACTAGTAATCTCCCTACTTGGAGAAACAGCACCTTTAACCTCCTGTTCCATACAGGTTGCAATTTGTCCTGAGGATGAACGGGAAGAGGGGCAACCAATGAGAGACTAGATCTAGGTGTTGGGACAGGCACAGGTCACTCTATTTTCCCAACAGGAAGAAGAATTAACCACAGGCTCAGCCTGCCGCCAGGAACCAGAATAGGGCCTGAGGCAATCCCGCGCTTCTGCGGCCAGCTCCCAAAAAAGCCAGTTGAAAAATGGAGCACATGGGTACTGCAATTCACAAACCTGCAGAATTATAAATGATAACTCTCATCCACAGATATATTGAGGGAATGGAACGAAGAGGATTTGAAAGCAAGGCAGAATTGCAGGAAACTGGTTTCAGGAGGTAGATTCGAATCGGCTTTAAAGCACATGAAAAGCGGCAAAACGTCGACAATGATGCCCTTGGCCAAAAAGGGCGTATGCGTTTTTTCCTGAATATATTCAGGAAAAAACGCATACGCCCTTTTTGGCCAACCAAGCACCCTGGAAAGGCAAATCAGCGCTACAAAGAAGTCTCGCTTCCCATCGGTCAAAAGGGCCATGCTAAAAAAGTGACAAAACCAGAAATGCAGGACAGGCCATGGAGAAATGGCAGCCTTGCTACGCTGATAGGCGTGATGTTAATTGCCAACAGCCACTCTGGAGAAGTGTACGGTGTGGCCTTAAACATCGAAAAAACACAGCTTATGGAGCATAGGGCACTTCCACTCATGGGCGTATAAATTGGGAAAATTAAAAATCAGCAAGACACAGGCAAACCAAAGTTTAGGGCTGCTCTGTTGACAAGAACCTCCACTTCATGACACCTTAAATATCCCAGGAAAGAGAAAAATGGATAAAGAAGTTGTGGTCCTTATGTACAGTGGAATATCACTCAGACATGAAATCAATGTCATAAGGCTAGGAGAAGCAAGATGAGTGGATTTAGGTACGACGATTCCAAGTGAAATAAGTCATACAGAAAAAGTCACTTATCATAAGGTATCACTTATAGAGGGAATGTAAAAACCGCTACACTTGAACTGAATTACAAAACAGAACAGAGTCACACGTTTAGAAAACACACTATGGCTGCTTAACGGGAAAGGTGAGGTGGGGTGATGCATAAAACAAGGGTTTCAAATTCGCTCAGATACCGTTCCATACACCCAATATGTAATAGAAAAGACCTACTCCTTGCTCAGTGAACTGGACACAACACCCCCTATTCACCGCACAAGAATATACGTGACTAGTAAGAATCTTAAAACCTATGTATTGATACGTGTCTGGAAGTGAGTCAAGTGGGTGTAAAGCCGCTTAAACACAGCCGTGAAAAGCAGCTAAACCCCATTATAAAAATAAATTACTTTTAAAAACCCGTAAAACAAAGACAGTGAAAGAGAGAGAAATTCTTACAAAATTCGTTCAGGGGCTGTGATGCAACCTGGATTGACCATATCTAGACCCACAGCTGGATGAGACATAAGGTTGGATACTCTTGGGGCTGAGAGGTTTGGTGAGGTTGGGTGAGCAAACGCAGACCCTTTAAAGTAATACTGCGTGGTACCCATCCCATGGGTCCCAAATCTCCAGGTTCAAGGGCATCTTCCTACATCGAAAACATGCATGAGAAACCCAGAAGATGGTACACCGTGTGATTTTGAAAAGTTTCCAAAATGAACCACATTTCTCATCTCCTTGTGCTGGGGTTCGCCTTTCCAGCTACTTTACTAGCAATCTCCCTACTTGGAGAATCAGCACCTTTAAGCTCCTGTTCCCTACAGGTTGCAATTTGTCCTGAGGATGAACGGGAAGACGGGCAACCAATGAGAGACTAGATCTAGGTGTTGGGACAGGCACAGGTCACTCTATTTTCCCATCAGGAAGAAGAATTAAACACAGGTTCAGCCTGCCGCCGGGAACCAGAATAGGGCCTGAGGCAATCCCGTGCTTTTGCGGCCAGCTCCCAAAAAAGACAGTTGAAAAATGGAGCTCAGGGGCACTGCAATTCACAAACCTGCTGAGTTATAAATGATAACTCTCGTCCACAAATATATTGAGGGAAGGCAACGAAGAGGATTTGAAAGCAAGGCAGAATTGCAGGAAACAGGTTTCAGGAGGTAGATTCGAATCGCCTTTAAAGCACATGAAAGGTGGCAAAACGTCAACAATGATGACCTTGGCCAAAAAGGGCGTATGCGTTGTTTCCTGAATATATTCAGGAAAAAACGCATACGCCCTTTTTGGCCAACCAAGCAACCTGGAAAGGCAAATCAGCGCTACCAAGAATTCTCGCTTCCCATCGGTCAAAAGGGCCATGCTGCAAAAATTTTCAAAACCAGAAATGCAGGACAGGCCATGGAGAAATGGCAGCCTTGCTACGCTGATGGGAGGGATGTAAATTGCCAACAGCCACTCTGGAGAAGTGTACGGTGTGTCCTGAAACATCGAAAAAACACAGCTTAGGGAGCATAGGGCACGTCCACTCATGGGCGTATAAATTGGGAAAACTAAAAATCAGCAAGACACAGGCACCCCAAAGTTTAGGGCAGCTCTGTTGACAAGAACCTCCACTTCATGACACCGTAAATATCCCAGGAAAGAGAAAAATGGATAAAGAAGTTGTGGTCCTTATGTAGAATGGAATATCACTCAGACATGAAATCAATGTCATAAGGCTAGTAGAAGCAAGATGAGTGGATTTAGGAACGACGATTCTAAGTGAAATAAGTCACACAGAAAAAGACACTTATCATAAGCTATCACTTAGAGAGGGAATGTAAAAACCGCTACACTTGAACTGAATTACAAAACAGAACAGAGTCACACGTTTAGAAAACACACTATGGCTGCTTAACGGGAAAGGTGAGTTGGGGTGATGCATAAAACAAGGGTTTCAAATTCGCTCAGATACCGTTCCATACACCCAATATGTAATAGACAAGACCAACTCCTTGCTCAGTGAACTGGACTCAACACCCCCTATTCACCGCACAATAATATGTCTGACTAGTAAGAATCGTAAAACCTATGTATTGATATCTCTCTGGAAGTGAGTCAAGTGGGTGTAAAGCCGCATAAACACAGCCGTGAAAGGCAGCTAAACCCCATTATAAAAATAAATTACTTTTAAAAACCCGTAAAAGAAAGACAGTGAAAGAGAGAGAAATTCTTACATAATTCGTTCAGGGGCTTTGATGCAACCTGGATTGACCATATCTAGACCAACAGCTGGATGAGACATAAGGGTGGACACTCTTGGGGCTGAGAGGTTGGGTGAGGTTGGGTGAGCAAAGGCAGAACCTTTAAAGTAATACTGCGTGGTACCCATCCCATGGGTCCCAAATCTCCAGGTTCAAGGGCATCTTCCTACATCGAAAACATGCATGAGAAACCCAGAATAAGGTACACCGTGTGATTTTGAAAGGTTTCTAAAACGCACCTCATTTCTCATCTCCTTGTGCTCGGGTTCGCCATTCCAGGTACTTTACTAGCAATCTCCCTACTTGGAGAATCAGCACCTTTAACCTCCTGTTCTGTACAGGTTGCAATTTGTCCTGAGGATGAACGGGAAGAGGGGCAACCAATGAGAGACTAGATCTAGTTGTTGGGACAGGCACAGGTCACTCTATTTTCCCATCAGGAAGAAGAATTAACCACAGGCCCAGCCTGCCCCCCGGAACCTGAATAGGGCCTGAGGCAATCCCGTGCTTTTGCGGCCAGCTCCCAAAAAAGACAGTTGAAAAATGGAGCTCAAGGGCACTGCCATTCACAAACCCGCAGAGTTATAAATGGTAACTCTCGTCAACAAATATATTGAGGGAAGGCAACGAAGAGGATTTGAAAGCAAGGCAGAATTGCAGGAAACAGATTTCAGGAGGTAGATACGAATCGCCTTTAAAGCACATGAAAAGCGGCAAAACGTCGACAATGATGCCCTTGGTCAAAAAGGGCGTATGCGTTTTTTCCTGAATATATTCAGGAAAAAACGCATACGCCCTTTTTGGCCAACCAAGCAACCTGGAAAGGCAAATCAGCGCTACAAAGAAGTCTCGCTTCCCATCGGTCAAATGGGCCATGCTGCAAAAAGTGTCAAAACCAGAAATGCAGGACAGGCCATGGAGAAATGGCAGCCTTGCTACGCTGATGGGCGGGATGTAAATTGCCAACAGCCACTCTGGAGAAGTGTACGGTGTGTCCTGAAACATCGAAAAAACACAGCTTAGGGAGCATAGGGCACGTCCACTCATGGGCGTATAAACTGGGAAAACTAAAAATCAGCAAGACACAGGCACCCCAAAGTTTAGGGCTGCTCTGTTGACAAGAACCTCCAGTTCATGACACCTTAAATATCCCAGGAAAGAGAAAAATGGATAAAGAAGTTGTGGTCCTTATGTACAATGGAATATCACTCAGACATGAAATCAATGTCATAAGGCTAGGAGAAGCAAGATGAGTGGATTTAGGTACGACGATTCCAAGTGAAATAAGTCACACAGAAAAAGACACTTATCATAAGGTATCACTTATAGAGGGAATGTAAAAACCGCTACACTTGAACTGAATTACAAAACAGAACAGAGTCACACGTTTAGAAAACACACTATGGCTGCTTAACGGGAAAGGTGAGGTGGGGTGATGCATAAAACAAGGGTTTCAAATTCGCTCAGATACCGTTCCATACACCCAATATGTAATAGAAAAGACCTACTCCTTGCTCAGTGAACTGGACACAACACCCCCTATTCACCGCACAAGAATATACGTGACTAGTAAGAATCTTAAAACCTATGTATTGATACGTGTCTGGAAGTGAGTCAAGTGGGTGTAAAGCCGCTTAAACACAGCCGTGAAAAGCAGCTAAACCCCATTATAAAAATAAATTACTTTTAAAAACCCGTAAAACAAAGACAGTGAAAGAGAGAGAAATTCTTACAAAATTCGTTCAGGGGCCGTGATGCAACCTGGATTGACCATATCTAGACCCACAGCTGGATGAGACATAAGGGTGGACACTCTTGGGGCTGAGAGGTTTGGTGAGGTTGGGTGAGCAAACGCAGACCCTTTAAAGTAATACTGCGTGGTACCCATCCCATGGGTCCCAAATCTCCAGGTTCAAGGGCATCTTCCTACATCGAAAACATGCATGAGAAACCCAGAAGATGGTACACCGTGTGATTTTGAAAGGTTTCCAAAATGAACCACATTTCTCATCTCCTTGTGCTGGGGTTCGCCTTTCCAGCTACTTTACTAGCAATCTCCCTACTTGGAGAATCAGCACCTTTAAGCTCCTGTTCCCTACAGGTTGCAATTTGTCCTGAGGATGAACGGGAAGACGGGCAACCAATGAGAGACTAGATCTAGGTGTTGGGACAGGCACAGGTCACTCTATTTTCCCATCAGGAAGAAGAATTAAACACAGGTTCAGCCTGCCGCCGGGAACCAGAATAGGGCCTGAGGCAATCCCGTGCTTTTGCGGCCAGCTCCCAAAAAAGACAGTTGAAAAATGGAGCTCAGGGGCACTGCAATTCACAAACCTGCTGAGTTATAAATGATAACTCTCGTCCACAAATATATTGAGGGAAGGCAACGAAGAGGATTTGAAAGCAAGGCAGAATTGCAGGAAACAGGTTTCAGGAGGTAGATTCGAATCGCCTTTAAAGCACATGAAAGGTGGCAAAACGTCGACAATGATGACCTTGGCCAAAAAGGGCGTATGCGTTGTTTCCTGAATATATTCAGGAAAAAACGCATACGCCCTTTTTGGCCAACCAAGCAACCTGGAAAGGCAAATCAGCGCTACCAAGAATTCTCGCTTCCCATCGGTCAAAAGGGCCATGCTGCAAAAATTTTCAAAACCAGAAATGCAGGACAGGCCATGGAGAAATGGCAGCCTTGCTACGCTGATGGGAGGGATGTAAATTGCCAACAGCCACTCTGGAGAAGTGTACGGTGTGTCCTGAAACATCGAAAAAACACAGCTTAGGGAACATAGGGCACGTCCACTCATGGGCGTATAAATTGGGAAAACTAAAAATCAGCAAGACACAGGCACCCCAAAGTTTAGGGCAGCTCTGTTGACAAGAACCTCCACTTCATGACACCGTAAATATCCCAGGAAAGAGAAAAATGGATAAAGAAGTTGTGGTCCTTATGTACAATGGAATATCACTCAGACATGAAATCAATGTCATAAGGCTAGTAGAAGCAAGATGAGTGGATTTAGGAACGACGATTCTAAGTGAAATAAGTCACACAGAAAAAGACACTTATCATAAGCTATCACTTAGAGAGGGAATGTAAAAACCGCTACACTTGAACTGAATTACAAAACAGAACAGAGTCACACGTTTAGAAAACACACTATGGCTGCTTAACGGGAAAGGTGAGTTGGGGTGATGCATAAAACAAGGGTTTCAAATTCACTCAGATACCGTTCCATACACCCAATATGTAATAGACAAGACCAACTCCTTGCTCAGTGAACTGGACTCAACACCCCCTATTCACCGCACAATAATATGTCTGACTAGTAAGAATCGTAAAACCTATGTATTGATATCTCTCTGGAAGTGAGTCAAGTGGGTGTAAAGCCGCATAAACACAGCCGTGAAAAGCAGCTAAACCCCATTATAAAAATAAATTACTTTTAAAAACCCGTAAAACAAAGACAGTGAAAGAGAGAGAAATTCTTACAAAATTCGTTCAGGGGATGTGATGCAACCTGGATTGACCATATCTAGACCCACAGCTGGATGAGACATAAGGTTGGACACTCTTGGGGCTGACAGGTTGGGTGAGGTTGGGTGAGCAAACGCAGACCCTTTAAAGTAATACTGCGTGGTACCCATCCCATGGGTCCCAAATCTCCAGGTTCAAGGGCATCTTCCTACATCGAAAACATGCATGAGAAACTCAGAAGATGGTACACCGTGTGATTTTGAAAGGTTTCTAAAACGCACTCCATTTCTCACCTCCTTGTGCTCGGGTTCGCCTTTCCAGCTACTTTACTAGCAATCTCCCTACTTGCAGAATCAGCACCTTTAAGCTCCTGATCCATACAGGTTGCAATTTCTCCTGAGGATGAACGGGAAGAGGGGCAACCAATGAGAGACTAGATCTAGGTGTTGGGACAGGCACAGGTCACTCTATTTTCCCATCAGGAAGAAGAATTAACCACAGGCTCAGCCTGCCGTCCAGAAGCACAATAGCGCCTGAGGCAATACTGCGCTTTTGCGGACAGCTCCCAAAAAAGCGAGTTGAAAAATGGAGCTCAGGGACACTGCAATTCACAAACCCGCAGAGTTATAAATGATAACTCTCATCCACAGATATATTGAGGGAATGGAACGAAGAGGATTTGAAAGCAAGGCAGAATTGCAGGAAACAGATTTCAGGAGGTAGATTCGAATTGCCTTTAAAGCACATGAAAAGCGGCAAAAGGTCGACAATGATGCCCTTGGCCAAAAAGGGCGTATGCGTTTTTTCCTGAATATATTCAGGAAAAAACGCATACGCCCTTTTTGGCCAACCAAGCACCCTGGAAAGGCAAATCAGCGCTACAAAGAAGTCTCGCTTCCCATCGGTCAAAAGGGCCATGCTAAAAAAGTGTCAAAACCAGAAATGCAGGACAGGCCATGGAGAAATGGCAGCCTTGCTACGCTGATAGGCGTGATGTTAATTGCCAACAGCCACTCTGGAGAAGTGTACGGTGTGTCCTGAAACATCGAAAAAACACAGCTTAGGGAGCATAGGGCACGTCCACTCATGGGCGTATAAATTGGGAAAACTAAAAATCAGCAAGACACAGGCACCCCAAAGTTTAGGGCTGCTCTGTTGACAAGAACCTCCAGTTCATGACACCTTAAATATCCCAGGAAAGAGAAAAATGGATAAAGAAATTTGGTCCTTATTTACAATGGAATATCACTCAGACATGAAATCAATGTCATAAGGCTAGCAGAAGCAAGATGAGTGGATTTAGGTACGACGATTCCAAGTGAAATAAGTCACACAGAAAAAGACACTTATCATAAGGTATCACTTATAGAGGGAATGTAAAAACCGCTACACTTGAACTGAATTACAAAACAGAACAGAGTCACACGTTTAGAAAACACACTATGGCTGCTTAACGGGAAAGGTGAGGTGGGGTGATGCATAAAACAAGGGTTTCAAATTCGCTCAGATACCGTTCCATACACCCAATATGTAATAGAAAAGACCTACTCCTTGCTCAGTGAACTGGACACAACACCCCCTATTCACCGCACAAGAATATACGTGACTAGTAAGAATCTTAAAACCTATGTATTGATACGTGTCTGGAAGTGAGTCAAGTGGGTGTAAAGCCGCTTAAACACAGCCGTGAAAAGCAGCTAAACCCCATTATAAAAATAAATTACTTTTAAAAACCCGTAAAACAAAGACAGTGAAAGAGAGAGAAATTCTTACAAAATTCGTTCAGGGGCCGTGATGCAACCTGGATTGACCATATCTAGACCCACAGCTGGATGAGACATAAGGGTGGACACTCTTGGGGCTGAGAGGTTTGGTGAGGTTGGGTGAGCAAACGCAGACCCTTTAAAGTAATACTGCGTGGTACCCATCCCATGGGTCCCAAATCTCCAGGTTCAAGGGCATCTTCCTACATCGAAAACATGCATGAGAAACCCAGAAGATGGTACACCGTGTGATTTTGAAAGGTTTCCAAAATGAACCACATTTCTCATCTCCTTGTGCTGGGGTTCGCCTTTCCAGCTACTTTACTAGCAATCTCCCTACTTGGAGAATCAGCACCTTTAAGCTCCTGTTCCCTACAGGTTGCAATTTGTCCTGAGGATGACGGGAAGACGGGCAACCAATGAGAGACTAGATCTAGGTGTTGGGACAGGCACAGGTCACTCTATTTTCCCATCAGGAAGAAGAATTAAACACAGGTTCAGCCTGCCGCCGGGAACCAGAATAGGGCCTGAGGCAATCCCGTGCTTTTGCGGCCAGCTCCCAAAAAAGACAGTTGAAAAATGGAGCTCAGGGGCACTGCAATTCACAAACCTGCTGAGTTATAAATGATAACTCTCGTCCACAAATATATTGAGGGAAGGCAACGAAGAGGATTTGAAAGCAAGGCAGAATTGCAGGAAACAGGTTTCAGGAGGTAGATTCGAATCGCCTTTAAAGCACATGAAAGGTGGCAAAACGTCGACAATGATGACCTTGGCCAAAAAGGGCGTATGCGTTGTTTCCTGAATATATTCAGGAAAAAACGCATACGCCCTTTTTGGCCAAACAAGCAACCTGGAAAGGCAAATCAGCGCTACCAAGAATTCTCGCTTCCCATCGGTCAAAAGGGCCATGCTGCAAAAATTTTCAAAACCAGAAATGCAGGACAGGCCATGGAGAAATGGCAGCCTTGCTACGCTGATGGGAGGGATGTAAATTGCCAACAGCCACTCTGGAGAAGTGTACGGTGTGTCCTGAAACATCGAAAAAACACAGCTTAGGGAGCATAGGGCACGTCCACTCATGGGCGTATAAATTGGGAAAACTAAAAATCAGCAAGACACAGGCACCCCAAAGTTTAGGGCTGCTCTGTTGACAAGAACCTCCAGTTCATGACACCTTAAATATCCCAGGAAAGAGAAAAATGGATAAAGAAGTTGTGGTCCTTATGTACAATGGAATATCACTCAGACATGAAATCAATGTCATAAGGCTAGAAGAAGCAAGATGAGTGGATTTAGGTACGACGATTCCAAGTGAAATGAGTCACACAGAAAAAGACACTTATCATAAGGTATCACTTATAGAGGGAATGTAAAAACCGCTACACTTGAACTGAATTACAAAACAGAACAGAGTCACACGTTTAGAAAACACACTATGGCTGCTTAACGGGAAAGGTGAGGTGGGGTGATTCATAAAACAAGGGTTTCAAATTCACTCAGATACCGTTCCATACACCCAATATGTAATAGACAAGACCAACTCCTTGCTCAGTGAACTGGACTCAACACCCCCTATTCACCGCACAATTATATGTCTGACTAGTAAGAATCGTAAAACCTATGTATTGATATCTCTCTGGAAGTGAGTCAAGTGGGTGTAAAGCCGCATAAACACAGCCGTGAAAGGCAGCTAAACCCCATTATAAAAATAAATTACTTTTAAAAACCCGTAAAAGAAAGACAGTGAAAGAGAGAGAAATTCTTACATAATTCGTTCAGGGGCTTTGATGCAACCTGGATTGACCATATCTAGACCCACAGCTGGATGAGACATAAGGGTGGACACTCTTGGGGCTGAGAGGTTGGGTGAGGTTGGGTGAGCAAACGCAGACCCTTAAAATAATACTGCGTGGTACCCATCCCATGGGTCCCAAATCTCCAGGTTCAAGGGCATCTTCCTACATCGAAAACATGCATGAGAAACCCAGAAGATGGTACACCGTGTGATTTTGAAAGGTTTCTAAAAAGCACCTCATTTCTCATCTCCTTGTGCTCGGGTTCGCCATTCCAGGTACTTTACTAGCAATCTCCCTACTTGGAGAATCAGCACCTTTAACCTCCTGTTCTGTACAGGTTGCAATTTGTCCTGAGGATGAACGGGAAGAGGGGCAACCAATGAGAGACTAGATCTAGGTGTTGGGACAGGCACAGGTCACTCTATTTTCCCATCAGGAAGAAGAATTAACCACAGGCTCAGCCTGCCCCCCGGAACCTGAATAGGGCCTGAGGCAATCCCGTGCTTTTGCGGCCAGCTCCCAAAAAAGACAGTTGAAAAATGGAGCTCAGGGGCACTGCCATTCACAAACCCGCAGAGTTATAAATGGTAACTCTCGTCAACAAATATATTGAGGGAAGGCAACGAAGAGGATTTGAAAGCAAGGCAGAATTGCAGGAAACATGTTTCAGGAGGTAGATTCGAATCGCCTTTAAAGCACATGAAAATTGGCAAAACGTCGACAGTGATGCCCTTGGCCAAAAAGGGCGTATGAGTTTTTTCCTGAATATATTCAGGAAAAAACGGATACGCCCTTTTTGGCCAACCAAGCAACCTGGAAAGGCAAATCAGCGCTACAAAGAAGTCTCGCTTCCCATCGGTCAAAAGGGCCATGCTGCAAAAAGTGTCAAAACCAGAAATGCAGGACAGGCCATGGAGAAATGGCAGCCTTGCTACGCTGATGGGCGGGATGTAAATTGCCAACAGCCACTCTGGAGAAGTGTACGGTGTGTCCTGAAACATCGAAAAAACAGCTTAGGGAGCATAGGGCATGTGCACTCATGGGCGTATAAATTGGGAAAACTAAAAATCAGCAAGACACAGGCACCCCAATGTTTAGGGCTGCTATGTTGACAAGAACCTCCACTTCATGACACCTTAAATATCCCAGGAAAGAGAAAAATGGATAAAGAAGTTGTGGTCCTTATGTACAAAGGAATATCACTCAGACATGAAATCAATGTCATAAGGCTAGTAGAAGCAAGATGAGTGGATTTAGGTATGACGATTCTAAGTGAACTAAGTCACACAGAAAAAGACATTTATCATAAGCTATCACTTATAGAGGGAATGTAAAAACCGCTACACTTGAACTGAATTACAAAGGGAACAGAGTCACACGTTTAGAAAACACACTATGGCTGCTTAACGGGAAAGGTGAGGTGGGGTGATGCATAAAACAAGGGTTTCAAATTCGCTCAGATACCGTTCCATACACCCAATATGTAATAGACAAGGCCTACTCCTTGCTCAGTGAACTGGACTCAACACCCCCTATTCACCGCACAAGAATATATCTGACTAGTAATAATCGTAAAACCTATGTATTGATATCTCTCTGGAAGTGAGTCAAGTGGGTGTAAAGCCGCATAAACACAGCCGTGAAAAGCAGCTAAACCCCATTATAAAAATAAATTACTTTTAAAAACCCGTAAAACAAAGACAGTGAAAGAGAGAGAAATTCTTACAAAATTCGTTCAGGGGCTGTGATGCAACCTGGATTGACCATATCTAGACACACAGCTGGATGAGACATAAGGTTGGACACTCTTGGGGCTGAAAGGTTGGGTGAGGTTGGGTGAGCAAACGCAGACCCTTTAAAGTAATACTGCGTGGTAACCATCCCATGGGTCCCAAATCTCCAGGTTCAAGGGCATCTTCCTACATCGAAAACATGCATGAGAAACTCAGAAGATGGTACACCGTGTGATTTTGAAAGGTTACTAAAACGCACCCCATTTCTCACCTCCTTGTGCTCGGGTTCGCCTTTCCAGCTACTTTACTAGCAATCTCCCTACTTGCAGAATCAGCACCTTTAAGCTCCTGATCCATACAGGTTGCAATTTGTCCTGAGGATGAACGGGAAGAGGGGCAACCAATGAGAGACTAGATCTAGGTGTTGGGACAGGCACAGGTCACTCTATTTTCCCATCAGGAAGAAGAATTAACCACAGGCTCAGCCTGCCGCCCAGAAGCACAATAGCGCCTGAGGCAATACTGCGCTTTTGCGGCCAGCTCCCAAAAAAGACAGTTGAAAAATGGAGCTCAGGGAAACTGCAATTCACAAACCCGCAGAGTTATAAATGATAACTCTCACCACAGATATATTGAGGGAATGGAACGAAGAGGATTTGAAAGCAAGGCAGAATTGCAGGAAACAGATTTCAGGAGGTAGATTCGAATTGCCTTTAAAGCACATGAAAAGCGGCAAAAGGTCGACAATGATGCCCTTGGCCAAAAAGGGCGTATGCGTTTTTTCCTGAATATATTCAGGAAAAAACGCATACGCCCTTTTTGGCCAACCAAGCACCCTGGAAAAGCAAATCAGCGCTACAAAGAAGTCCCGCTTCCCATCGGTCAAAAGGGCCATGCTAAAAAAGTGTCAAAACCAGAAATGCAGGACAGGCCATGGAGAAATGGCAGCCTTGCTACGCTGATAGGCGTGATGTTAATTGCCAACAGCCACTCTGGAGAAGTGTACGGTGTGTCCTGAAACATCGAAAAAACACAGCTTAGGGAGCATAGGGCACGTCCACTCATGGGCGTATAAATTGGGAAAACTAAAAATCAGCAAGACACAGGCACCCCAAAGTTTAGGGCTGCTCTGTTGACAAGAACCTCCAGTTCATGACACCTTAAATATCCCAGGAAAGAGAAAAATGGATAAAGAAGTTGTGGTCCTTATGTACAATGGAATATCACTCAGACATGAAATCAATGTCATAAGGCTAGGAGAAGCAAGATGAGTGGATTTAGGTACGACGATTCCAAGTGAAATAAGTCACACAGAAAAAGACACTTATCATAAGGTATCACTTATAGAGGGAATGTAAAAACCGCTACACTTGAACTGAATTACAAAACAGAACAGAGTCACACGTTTAGAAAACACACTATGGCTGCTTAACGGGAAAGGTGAGGTGGGGTGATGCATAAAACAAGGGTTTCAAATTCGCTCAGATACCGTTCCATACACCCAATATGTAATAGAAAAGACCTACTCCTTGCTCAGTGAACTGGACACAACACCCCCTATTCACCGCACAAGAATATACGTGACTAGTAAGAATCTTAAAACCTATGTATTGATACGTGTCTGGAAGTGAATCAAGTGGGTGTAAAGCCGCTTAAACACAGCCGTGAAAAGCAGCTAAACCCCATTATAAAAATAAATTACTTTTAAAAACCCGTAAAACAAAGACAGTGCAAGAGAGAGAAATTCTTACAAAATTCGTTCAGGGGCTGTGATGCAACCTGGATTGACCATATCTAGACCCACAGCTGGATGAGACATAAGGGTGGACACTCTTGGGGCTGAGAGGTTTGGTGAGGTTGGGTGAGCAAACGAAGACCCTTTAAAGTAATACTGCGTGGTACCCATCCCATGGGTCCCAAATCTCCAGGTTCAAGGGCATCTTCCTACATCGAAAACATGCATGAGAAACCCAGAAGATGGTACACCGTGTGATTTTGAAAGGTTTCTAAAACGCACCTCATTTCTCATCTCCTTGTGCTCGGGTTCGCCATTCCAGGTACTTTACTAGCAATCTCCCTACTTGGAGAAACAGCACCTTTAACCTCCTGTTCTGTACAGGTTGCAATTTGTCCTGAGGATGAACGGGAAGAGGGGCAACCAATGAGAGACTAGATCTAGGTGTTGGGACAGGCACAGGTCACTCTATTTTCCCATCAGGAAGAAGAATTAACCACAGGCTCAGCCTGCCCCCCGGAACCTGAATAGGGCCTGAGGCAATCCCGTGCTTTTGCGGCCAGCTCCCAAAAAAGACAGTTGAAAAATGGAGCTCAGGGGCACTGCCATTCACAAACCCGCAGAGTTATAAATGGTAACTCTCGTCAACAAATATATTGAGGGAAGGCAACGAAGAGGATTTGAAAGCAAGGCAGAATTGCAGGAAACAGGTTTCAGGAGGTAGATTCGAATCGCCTTTAAAGCACATGAAAAGCGGCAAAAGGTCGACAATGATGCCCTTGGCCAAAAAGGGCGTATGCGTTTTTTCCTGAATATATTCAGGAAAAAACGCATACGCCCTTTTTGGCCAACCAAGCACCCTAGAAAGGCAAATCAGCGCTACAAAGAAGTCTCGCTTCCCATCGGTCAAAAGGGCCATGCTAAAAAAGTGTCAAAACCAGAAATGCAGGACAGGCCATGGAGAAATGGCAGCCTTGCTACGCTGATAGGCGGGATGTTAATTGCCAACAGCCACTCTGGAGAAGTGTACGGTGTGTCCTGAAACATCGAAAAAACACAGCTTAGGGAGCATAGGGCACGTCCACTCATGGGCGTATAAATTGGGAAAACTAAAAATCAGCAAGACACAGGCACCCCAAAGTTTAGGGCTGCTCTGTTGACAAGAACCTCCAGTTCATGACACCTTAAATATCCCAGGAAAGAGAAAAATGGATAAAGAAGTTGTGGTCCTTATGTACAATGGAATATCACTCAGACATGAAATCAATGTCATAAGGCTAGGAGAAGCAAGATGAGTGGATTTAGGTACGACGATTCCAAGTGAAATAAGTCACACAGAAAAAGACACTTATCATAAGGTATCACTTATAGAGGGAATGTAAAAACCGCTACACTTGAACTGAATTACAAAACAGAACAGAGTCACACGTTTAGAAAACACACTATGGCTGCTTAACGGGAAAGGTGAGGTGGGGTGATGCATAAAACAAGGGTTTCAAATTCGCTCAGATACCGTTCCATACACCCAATATGTAATAGAAAAGACCTACTCCTTGCTCAGTGAACTGGACACAACACCCCCTATTCACCGCACAAGATTATACGTGACTAGTAAGAATCTTAAAACCTATGTATTGATACGTGTCTGGAAGTGAGTCAAGTGGGTGTAAAGCCGCTTAAACACAGCCGTGAAAAGCAGCTAAACCCCATTATAAAAATAAATTACTTTTAAAAACCCGTAAAACAAAGACAGTGAAAGAGAGAGAAATTCTTACAAAATTCGTTCAGGGGCTGTGATGCAACCTGGATTGACCATATCTAGACCCACAGCTGGATGAGACATAAGGGTGGACACTCTTGGGGCTGAGAGGTTTGGTGAGGTTGGGTGAGCAAACGCAGACCCTTTAAAGTAATACTGCGTGGTACCCATCCCATGGGTCCCAAATCTCCAGGTTCAAGGGCATCTTCCTACATCGAAAACATGCATGAGAAACCCAGAAGATGGTACACCGTGTGATTTTGAAAGGTTTCCAAAATGAACCACATTTCTCATCTCCTTGTGCTGGGGTTCGCCTTTCTAGCTACTTTACTAGCAATCTCCCTACTTGGAGAATCAGCACCTTTAAGCTCCTGTTCCCTACAGGTTGCAATTTGTCCTGAGGTTGAACGGGAAGAGGGGCAACCAATGAGAGACTAGATCTAGGTGTTGGGACAGGCACAGGTCACTCTATTTTCCCAATAGGAAGAAGAATTAAACACAGGTTCAGCCTGCCGCCGGGAACCAGAATAGGGCCTGAGGCAATCCCGTGCTTTTGCGGCCAGCTCCCAAAAAAGACAGTTGAAAAATGGAGCTCAGGGGCACTGCAATTCACAAACCTGCTGAGTTATAAATGATATCTCTCGTCCACAAATATATTGAGGGAAGGCAACGAAGAGGATTTGAAAGCAAGGCAGAATTGCAGGAAACAGGTTTCAGGAGGTAGATTTGAATCGCCTTTAAAGCACATGAAAGGTGGCAAAACGTCAACAATGATGACCTTGGCCAAAAAGGGCGTATGCGTTGTTTCCTGAATATATTCAGGAAAAAACGCATACGCCCTTTTTGGCCAACCAAGCAACCTGGAAAGGCAAATCAGCGCTACCAAGAATTCTCGCTTCCCATCGGTCAAAAGGGCCATGCTGCAAAAATTTTCAAAACCAGAAATGCAGGACAGGCCATGGAGAAATGGCAGCCTTGCTACGCTGATGGGAGGGATGTAAATTGCCAACAGCCACTCTGGAGAAGTGTACGGTGTGTCCTGAAACATCGAAAAAACACAGCTTAGGGAGCATAGGGCACGTCCACTCATGGGCGTATAAATTGGGAAAACTAAAAATCAGCAAGACACAGGCACCCCAAAGTTTAGGGCAGCTCTGTTGACAAGAACCTCCACTTCATGACACCGTAAATATCCCAGGAAAGAGAAAAATGGATAAAGAAGTTGTGGTCCTTATGTACAATGGAATATCACTCAGACATGAAATCAATGTCATAAGGCTAGTAGAAGCAAGATGAGTGGATTTAGGAACGACGATTCTAAGTGAAATAAGTCACACAGAAAAAGACACTTATCATAAGCTATCACTTAGAGAGGGAATGTAAAAACCGCTACACTTGAACTGAATTACAAAACAGAACAGAGTCACACGTTTAGAAAACACACTATGGCTGCTTAACGGGAAAGGTGAGTTGGGGTGATGCATAAAACAAGGGTTTCAAATTCACTCAGATACCATTCCATACACCCAATATGTAATAGACAAGACCAACTCCTTGCTCAGTGAACTGGACTCAACACCCCCTATTCACCGCACAATAATATGTCTGACTAGTAAGAATCGTAAAACCTATGTATTGATATCTCTCTGGAAGTGAGTCAAGTGGGTGTAAAGCCGCATAAACACAGCCGTGAAAGGCAGCTAAACCCCATTATAAAAATAAATTACTTTTAAAAACCCGTAAAAGAAAGACAGTGAAAGAGAGAGAAATTCTTACATAATTCGTTCAGGGGCTTTGATGCAACCTGGATTGACCATATCTAGACCCACAGCTGGATGAGACATAATGGAGGACACTCTTGGGGATGAGAGGTTGGTTGAGGTTGGGTGAGCAAACGCAGAACTTTTAAAGTAATACTGCGTGGTACCCATCCCATGGGTCCCAAATCTCCAGGTTCAAGGGCATCTTCCTACATCGAAAACATGCATGAGAAACCCAGAATAAGGTACACCGTGTGATTTTGAAAGGTTTCTAAAACGCACCTCATTTCTCATCTCCTTGTGCTCGGGTTCGCCATTCCAGTTACTTTACTAGCAATCTCCATACTTGGAGAATCAGCACCTTTAACCTCCTGTTCTGTACAGGTTGCAATTTGTCCTGAGGATGAACGGGAAGAGGGGCAACCAATGAGAGACTAGATCTAGGTGTTGGGACAGGCACAGGTCACTCTATTTTCCCATCAGGAAGAAGAATTAACCACAGGCTCAGCCTGCACCCCGGAACCTGAATAGGGCCTGAGGCAATCCCGTGCTTTTGCGGCCAGCTCCCAAGAAAACAGCTGAAAAATGGAGCTCAGGGGCACTGCCATTCACAAACCCGCAGAGTTATAAATGGTAACTCTCGTCAACAAATATATTGAGGGAAGGCAACGAAGAGGATTTGAAAGCAAGGCAGAATTGCAGGAAACATGTTTCAGGAGGTAGATTCGAATCGCCTTTAAAGCACATGAAATGTGGCAAAACGTCGACAGTGATGCCCTTGGCCAAAAAGGGCGTATCCGTTTTTTCCTGAATATATTCAGGAAAAGACGGATACGCCTTTTTGGCCAACCAAGCAACCTGGAAAGGCAAATCAGCGCTACAAAGAAGTCTCGCTTCCCATCGGTCAAAAGGGCCATGCTGCAAAAAGTGTCAAAACCAGAAATGCAGGACAGGCCATGGAGAAATGGCAGCCTTGCTACGCTGATGGGCGGGATGTTAATTGCCAACAGCCACTCTGGAGAAGTGTACGGTGTGTCCTGAAACATCGAAAAAACAGCTTAGGGAGCATAGGGCACGTGCACTCATGGGCGTATAAATTGGGAAAACTAAAAATCAGCAAGACACAGGCACCCCAATGTTTAGGGCTGCTATGTTGACAAGAACCTCCACTTCATGACACCTTAAATATCCCAGGAAAGAGAAAAATGGATAAAGAAGTTGTGGTCCTTATGTACAAAGGAATATCACTCAGACATGAAATCAATGTCATAAGGCTAGTAGAAGCAAGATGAGTGGATTTAGGTATGACGATTCTAAGTGAACTAAGTCACACAGAAAAAGACACTTATCATAAGCTATCACTTATAGAGGGAATGTAAAAACCGCTACACTTGAACTGAATTACAAAGGGAACAGAGTCACACGTTTAGAAAACACACTATGGCTGCTTAACGGGAAAGGTGAGTTGGGGTGATGCATAAAACAAGGGTTTCAAATTCGCTCAGATACCGTTCCATACACCCAATATGTAATAGACAAGGCCTACTCCTTGCTCAGTGAACTGGACTCAACACCCCCTATTCACCGCACAAGAATATATCTGACTAGTAATAATCGTAAAACCTATGTATTGATACGTGTCTGGAAGTGAGTCAAGTGGGTGTAAAGCCGCTTAAACACAGCCGTGAAAAGCAGCTAAACCCCATTATAAAAATAAATTACTTTTAAAAACCCGTAAAACAAAGACAGTGAAAGAGAGAGAAATTCTTACAAAATTCGTTCAGGGGCTGTGATGCAACCTGGATTGACCATATCTAGACCCACAGCTGGATGAGACATAAGGGTGGACACTCTTGGGGCTGAGAGGTTTGGTGAGGTTGGGTGAGCAAACGCAGACCCTTTAAAGTAATACTGCGTGGTACCCATCCCATGGGTCCCAAATCTCCAGGTTCAAGGGCATCTTCCTACATCGAAAACATGCATGAGAAACCCAGAAGATGGTACACCGTGTGATTTTGAAATGTTTCCAAAATGAACCACATTTCTCATCTCCTTGTGCTGGGGTTCGCCTTTCCAGCTACTTTACTAGCAATCTCCCTACTTGGAGAATCAGCACCTTTAAGCTCCTGTTCCCTACAGGTTGCAATTTGTCCTGAGGTTGAACGGGAAGAGGGGCAACCAATGAGAGACTAGATCTAGGTGTTGGGACAGGCACAGGTCACTCTATTTTCCCAATAGGAAGAAGAATTAAACACAGGTTCAGCCTGCCGCCGGGAACCAGAATAGGGCCTGAGGCAATCCCGTGCTTTTGCGGCCAGCTCCCAAAAAAGACAGTTGAAAAATGGAGCTCAGGGGCACTGCAATTCACAAACCTGCTGAGTTATACATGATATCTCTCGTCCACAAATATATTGAGGGAAGGCAACGAAGAGGATTTGAAAGCAAGGCAGAATTGCAGGAAACAGGTTTCAGGAGGTAGATTTGAATCGCCTTTAAAGCACATGAAAGGTGGCAAAACGTCGACAATGATGACCTTGGCCAAAAAGGGCGTATGCGTTGTTTCCTGAATATATTCAGGAAAAAACGCATACGCCCTTTTTGGCCAACCAAGCAACCTGGAAAGGCAAATCAGCGCTACCAAGAATTCTCGCTTCCCATCGGTCAAAAGGGCCATGCTGCAAAAATTTTCAAAACCAGAAATGCAGGACAGGCCATGGAGAAATGGCAGCCTTGCTACGCTGATGGGAGGGATGTAAATTGCCAACAGCCACTCTGGAGAAGTGTACGGTGTGTCCTGAAACATCGAAAAAACACAGCTTAGGGAGCATAGGGCACGTCCACTCATGGGCGTATAAATTGGGAAAACTAAAAATCAGCAAGACACAGGCACCCCAAAGTTTAGGGCAGCTCTGTTGACAAGAACCTCCACTTCATGACACCGTAAATATCCCAGGAAAGAGAAAAATGGATAAAGAAGTTGTGGTCCTTATGTACAATGGAATATCACTCAGACATGAAATCAATGTCATAAGGCTAGTAGAAGCAAGATGAGTGGATTTAGGAACGACGATTCTAAGTGAAATAAGTCACACAGAAAAAGACACTTATCATAAGCTATCACTTAGAGAGGGAATGTAAAAACCACTACACTTGAACTGAATTACAAAACAGAACAGAGTCACACGTTTAGAAAACACACTATGGCTGCTTAACGGGAAAGGTGAGTTGGGGTGATGCATAAAACAAGGGTTTCAAATTCACTCAGATACCATTCCATACACCCAATATGTAATAGACAAGACCAACTCCTTGCTCAGTGAACTGGACTCAACACCCCCTATTCACCGCACAATAATATGTCTGACTAGTAAGAATCGTAAAACCTATGTATTGATATCTCTCTGGAAGTGAGTCAAGTGGGTGTAAAGCCGCATAAACACAGCCGTGAAAGGCAGCTAAACCCCATTATAAAAATAAATTACTTTTAAAAACCCGTAAAAGAAAGACAGTGAAAGAGAGAGAAATTCTTACATAATTCGTTCAGGGGCTTTGATGCAACCTGGATTGACCATATCTAGACCCACAGCTGGATGAGACATAATGGAGGACACTCTTGGGGATGAGAGGTTGGTTGAGGTTGGGTGAGCAAACGCAGAACTTTTAAAGTAATACTGCGTGGTACCCATCCCATGGGTCCCAAATCTCCAGGTTCAAGGGCATCTTCCTACATCGAAAACATGCATGAGAAACCCAGAATAAGGTACACCGTGTGATTTTGAAAGGTTTCTAAAACGCACCTCATTTCTCATCTCCTTGTGCTCGGGTTCGCCATTCCAGTTACTTTACTAGCAATCTCCCTACTTGGAGAATCAGCACCTTTAACCTCCTGTTCTGTACAGGTTGCAATTTGTCCTGAGGATGAACGGGAAGAGGGGCAACCAATGAGAGACTAGATCTAGGTGTTGGGACAGGCACAGGTCACTCTATTTTCCCATCAGGAAGAAGAATTAACCACAGGCTCAGCCTGCACCCCGGAACCTGAATAGGGCCTGAGGCAATCCCGTGCTTTTGCGGCCAGCTCCCAAAAAAGACAGCTGAAAAATGGAGCTCAGGGGCACTGCCATTCACAAACCCGCAGAGTTATAAATGGTAACTCTCGTCAACAAATATATTGAGGGTAGGCAACGAAGAGGATTTGAAAGCAAGGCAGAATTGCAGGAAACAGGTTTCAGGAGGTAGATTCGAATCGCCTTTAAAGCACATGAAATGTGGCAAAACGTCGACAGTGATGCCCTTGGCCAAAAAGGGCGTATCCGTTTTTTCCTGAATATATTCAGGAAAAAACGGATACGCCCTTTTTGGCCAACCAAGCAACCTGGAAAGGCAAATCAGCGCTACAAAGAAGTCTCGCTTCCCATCGGTCAAAAGGGCCATGCTGCAAAAAGTGTCAAAACCAGAAATGCAGGACAGGCCATGGAGAAATGGCAGCCTTGCTACGCTGATGGGCGGGATGTTAATTGCCAACAGCCACTCTGGAGAAGTGTACGGTGTGTCCTGAAACATCGAAAAAACAGCTTAGGGAGCATAGGGCACGTGCACTCATGGGCGTATAAATTGGGAAAACTAAAAATCAGCAAGACACAGGCACCCCAATGTTTAGGGCTGCTATGTTGACAAGAACCTCCACTTCATGACACCTTAAATATCCCAGGAAAGAGAAAAATGGATAAAGAAGTTGTGGTCCTTATGTACAAAGGAATATCACTCAGACATGAAATCAATGTCATAAGGCTAGTAGAAGCAAGATGAGTGGATTTAGGTATGACGATTCTAAGTGAACTAAGTCACACAGAAAAAGACACTTATCATAAGCTATCACTTATAGAGGGAATGTAAAAACCGCTACACTTGAACTGAATTACAAAGGGAACAGAGTCACACGTTTAGAAAACACACTATGGCTGCTTAACGGGAAAGGTGAGGTGGGGTGATGCATAAAACAAGGGTTTCAAATTCGCTCAGATACCGTTCCATACACCCAATATGTAATAGACAAGGCCTACTCCTTGCTCAGTGAACTGGACTCAACACCCCCTATTCACCGCACAAGAATATATCTGACTAGTAACAATCGTAAAACCTATGTATTGATATCTGTCTGGAAGTGAGTCAAGTGGGTGTAAAGCCGCATAAACACAGCCGTGAAAAGCAGCTAAACCCCATTATAAAAATAAATTACTTTTAAAAACCCGTAAAACAAAGACAGTGAAAGAGAGAGAAATTCTTACAAAATTCGTTCAGGGGCTGTGATGCAACCTGGATTGACCATATCTAGACCCACAGCTGGATGAGACATAAGGGTGGACACTCTTGGGGCTGAGAGGTTGGGTGAGGTTGGGTGAGCAAATGCAGACCCTTTAAAGTAATACTGCGTGGTACCCATCCCATGGGTCCCAAATCTCCAGGTTCAAGGGCATCTTCCTACATCGAAAACATGCATGAGAAACTCAGAAGATGGTACACCGTGTGATTTTGAAAGGTTTCTAAAACGCACCCCATTTCTCACCTCCTTGTGCTCGGGTTCGCCTTTCCAGCTACTTTACTAGCAATCTCCCTACTTGCAGAATCAGCACCTTTAAGCTCCTGATCCATACAGGTTGCAATTTGTCCTGAGGATGAACGGGAAGAGGGGCAACCAATGAGAGACTAGATCTAGGTGTTGGGACAGGCACAGGTCACTCTATTTTCCCAATAGGAAGAAGAATTAAACACAGGTTCAGCCTGCCGCCGGGAACCAGAATAGGGCCTGAGGCAATCCCGTGCTTTTGCGGCCAGCTCCCAAAAAAGACAGTTGAAAAATGGAGCTCAGGGGCACTGCAATTCACAAACCTGCTGAGTTATAAATGATATCTCTCGTCCACAAATATATTGAGGGAAGGCAACGAAGAGGATTTGAAAGCAAGGCAGAATTGCAGGAAACAGGTTTCAGGAGGTAGATTTGAATCGCCTTTAAAGCACATGAAAGGTGGCAAAACGTCAACAATGATGACCTTGGCCAAAAAGGGCGTATGCGTTGTTTCCTGAATATATTCAGGAAAAAACGCATACGCCCTTTTTGGCCAACCAAGCAACCTGGAAAGGCAAATCAGCGCTACCAAGAATTCTCGCTTCCCATCGGTCAAAAGGGCCATGCTGCAAAAATTTTCAAAACCAGAAATGCAGGACAGGCCATGGAGAAATGGCAGCCTTGCTACGCTGATGGGAGGGATGTAAATTGCCAACAGCCACTCTGGAGAAGTGTACGGTGTGTCCTGAAACATCGAAAAAACACAGCTTAGGGAGCATAGGGCACGTCCACTCATGGGCGTATAAATTGGGAAAACTAAAAATCAGCAAGACACAGGCACCCCAAAGTTTAGGGCAGCTCTGTTGACAAGAACCTCCACTTCATGACACCGTAAATATCCCAGGAAAGAGAAAAATGGATAAAGAAGTTGTGGTCCTTATGTACAATGGAATATCACTCAGACATGAAATCAATGTCATAAGGCTAGTAGAAGCAAGATGAGTGGATTTAGGAACGACGATTCTAAGTGAAATAAGTCACACAGAAAAAGACACTTATCATAAGCTATCACTTAGAGAGGGAATGTAAAAACCGCTACACTTGAACTGAATTACAAAGGGAACAGAGTCACACGTTTAGAAAACACACTATGGCTGCTTAACGGGAAAGGTGAGGTGGGGTGATGCATAAAACAAGGGTTTCAAATTCGCTCAGATACCGTTCCATACACCCAATATGTAATAGACAAGGCCTACTCCTTGCTCAGTGAACTGGACTCAACACCCCCTATTCACCGCACAAGAATATATCTGACTAGTAATAATCGTAAAACCTATGTATTGATACGTGTCTGGAAGTGAGTCAAGTGGGTGTAAAGCCGCTTAAACACAGCCGTGAAAAGCAGCTAAACCCCATTATAAAAATAAATTACTTTTAAAAACCCGTAAAACAAAGACAGTGAAAGAGAGAGAAATTCTTACAAAATTCGTTCAGGGGCTGTGATGCAACCTGGATTGACCATATCTAGACCCACAGCTGGATGAGACATAAGGGTGGACACTCTTGGGGCTGAGAGGTTTGGTGAGGTTGGGTGAGCAAACGCAGACCCTTTAAAGTAATACTGCGTGGTACCCATCCCATGGGTCCCAAATCTCCAGGTTCAAGGGCATCTTCCTACATCGAAAACATGCATGAGAAACCCAGAAGATGGTACACCGTGTGATTTTGAAAGGTTTCCAAAATGAACCACATTTCTCATCTCCTTGTGCTGGGGTTCGCCTTTCCAGCTACTTTACTAGCAATCTCCCTACTTGGAGAATCAGCACCTTTAAGCTCCTGTTCCCTACAGGTTGCAATTTGTCCTGAGGTTGAACGGGAAGAGGGGCAACCAATGAGAGACTAGATCTAGGTGTTGGGACAGGCACAGGTCACTCTATTTTCCCAATAGGAAGAAGAATTAAACACAGGTTCAGCCTGCCGCCGGGAACCAGAATAGGGCCTGAGGCAATCCCGTGCTTTTGCGGCCAGCTCCAAAAAAAGACAGTTGAAAAATGGAGCTCAGGGGCACTGCAATTCACAAACCTGCTGAGTTATACATGATATCTCTCGTCCACAAATATATTGAGGGAAGGCAACGAAGAGGATTTGAAAGCAAGGCAGAATTGCAGGAAACAGGTTTCAGGAGGTAGATTTGAATCGCCTTTAAAGCACATGAAAGGTGGCAAAACGTCGACAATGATGACCTTGGCCAAAAAGGGCGTATGCGTTGTTTCCTGAATATATTCAGGAAAAAACGCATACGCCCTTTTTGGCCAACCAAGCAACCTGGAAAGGCAAATCAGCGCTACCAAGAATTCTCGCTTCCCATCGGTCAAAAGGGCCATGCTGCAAAAATTTTCAAAACCAGAAATGCAGGACAGGCCATGGAGAAATGGCAGCCTTGCTACGCTGATGGGAGGGATGTAAATTGCCAACAGCCACTCTGGAGAAGTGTACGGTGTGTCCTGAAACATCGAAAAAACACAGCTTAGGGAGCATAGGGCACGTCCACTCATGGGCGTATAAATTGGGAAAACTAAAAATCAGCAAGACACAGGCACCCCAAAGTTTAGGGCAGCTCTGTTGACAAGAACCTCCACTTCATGACACCGTAAATATCCCAGGAAAGAGAAAAATGGATAAAGAAGTTGTGGTCCTTATGTACAATGGAATATCACTCAGACATGAAATCAATGTCATAAGGCTAGTAGAAGCAAGATGAGTGGATTTAGGAACGACGATTCTAAGTGAAATAAGTCACACAGAAAAAGACACTTATCATAAGCTATCACTTAGAGAGGGAATGTAAAAACCGCTACACTTGAACTGAATTACAAAACAGAACAGAGTCACACGTTTAGAAAACACACTATGGCTGCTTAACGGGAAAGGTGAGTTGGGGTGATGCATAAAACAAGGGTTTCAAATTCACTCAGATACCATTCCATACACCCAATATGTAATAGACAAGACCAACTCCTTGCTCAGTGAACTGGACTCAACACCCCCTATTCACCGCACAATAATATGTCTGACTAGTAAGAATCGTAAAACCTATGTATTGATATCTCTCTGGAAGTGAGTCAAGTGGGTGTAAAGCCGCATAAACACAGCCGTGAAAGGCAGCTAAACCCCATTATAAAAATAAATTACTTTTAAAAACCCGTAAAAGAAAGACAGTGAAAGAGAGAGAAATTCTTACATAATTCGTTCAGGGGCTTTGATGCAACCTGGATTGACCATATCTAGACCCACAGCTGGATGAGACATAATGGAGGACACTCTTGGGGATGAGAGGATGGTTGAGGTTGGGTGAGCAAACGCAGAACTTTTAAAGTAATACTGCGTGGTACCCATCCCATGGGTCCCAAATCTCCAGGTTCAAGGGCATCTTCCTACATCGAAAACATGCATGAGAAACCCAGAATAAGGTACACCGTGTGATTTTGAAAGGTTTCTACAACGCACCTCATTTCTCATCTCCTTGTGCTCGGGTTCGCCATTCCAGTTACTTTACTAGCAATCTCCCTACTTGGAGAATCAGCACCTTTAACCTCCTGTTCTGTACAGGTTGCAATTTGTCCTGAGGATGAACGGGAAGAGGGGCAACCAATGAGAGACTAGATCTAGGTGTTGGGACAGGCACAGGTCACTCTATTTTCCCATCAGGAAGAAGAATTAACCACAGGCTCAGCCTGCACCCCGGAACCTGAATAGGGCCTGAGGCAATCCCGTGCTTTTGCGGCCAGCTCCCAAAAAAGACAGCTGAAAAATGGAGCTCAGGGGCACTGCCATTCACAAACCCGCAGAGTTATAAATGGTAACTCTCGTCAACAAATATATTGAGGGGAGGCAACGAAGAGGATTTGAAAGCAAGGCAGAATTGCAAGAAACATGTTTCAGGAGGTAGATTCGAATCGCCTTTAAAGCACATGAAATGTGGCAAAACGTCGACAGTGATGCCCTTGGCCAAAAAGGGCGTATCCGTTTTTTCCTGAATATATTCAGGAAAAAACGGATACGCCCTTTTTGGCCAACCAAGCAACCTGGAAAGGCAAATCAGCGCTACAAAGAAGTCTCGCTTCCCATCGGTCAAAAGGGCCATGCTGCAAAAAGTGTCAAAACCAGAAATGCAGGACAGGCCATGGAGAAATGGCAGCCTTGCTACGCTGATGGGCGGGATGTTAATTGCCAACAGCCACTCTGGAGAAGTGTACGGTGTGTCCTGAAACATCGAAAAAACAGCTTAGGGAGCATAGGGCACGTGCACTCATGGGCGTATAAATTGGGAAAACTAAAAATCAGCAAGACACAGGCACCCCAATGTTTAGGGCTGCTATGTTGACAAGAACCTCCACTTCATGACACCTTAAATATCCCAGGAAAGAGAAAAATGGATAAAGAAGTTGTGGTCCTTATGTACAAAGGAATATCACTCAGACATGAAATCAATGTCATAAGGCTAGTAGAAGCAAGATGAGTGGATTTAGGTATGACGATTCTAAGTGAACTAAGTCACACAGAAAAAGACACTTATCATAAGCTATCACTTATAGAGGGAATGTAAAAACCGCTACACTTGAACTGAATTACAAAGGGAACAGAGTCACACGTTTAGAAAACACACTATGGCTGCTTAACGGGAAAGGTGAGGTGGGGTGATGCATAAAACAAGGGTTTCAAATTCGCTCAGATACCGTTCCATACACCCAATATGTAATAGACAAGGCCTACTCCTTGCTCAGTGAACTGGACTCAACACCCCCTATTCACCGCACAAGAATATATCTGACTAGTAACAATCGTAAAACCTATGTATTGATATCTGTCTGGAAGTGAGTCAAGTGGGTGTAAAGCCGCATAAACACAGCCGTGAAAAGCAGCTAAACCCCATTATAAAAATAAATTACTTTTAAAAACCCGTAAAACAAAGACAGTGAAAGAGAGAGAAATTCTTACAAAATTCGTTCAGGGGCTGTGATGCAACCTGGATTGACCATATCTAGACCCACAGCTGGATGAGACATAAGGGTGGACACTCTTGGGGCTGAGAGGTTGGGTGAGGTTGGGTGAGCAAATGCAGACCCTTTAAAGTAATACTGCGTGGTACCCATCCCATGGGTCCCAAATCTCCAGGTTCAAGGGCATCTTCCTACATCGAAAACATGCATGAGAAACTCAGAAGATGGTACACCGTGTGATTTTGAAAGGTTTCTAAAACGCACCCCATTTCTCACCTCCTTGTGCTCGGGTTCGCCTTTCCAGCTACTTTACTAGCAATCTCCCTACTTGCAGAATCAGCACCTTTAAGCTCCTGATCCATACAGGTTGCAATTTGTCCTGAGGATGAACGGGAAGAGGGGCAACCAATGAGAGACTAGATCTAGGTGTTGGGACAGGCACAGGTCACTCTATTTTCCCAATAGGAAGAAGAATTAAACACAGGTTCAGCCTGCCGCCGGGAACCAGAATAGGGCCTGAGGCAATCCCGTGCTTTTGCGGCCAGCTCCCAAAAAAGACAGTTGAAAAATGGAGCTCAGGGGCACTGCAATTCACAAACCTGCTGAGTTATAAATGATATCTCTCGTCCACAAATATATTGAGGGAAGGCAACGAAGAGGATTTGAAAGCAAGGCAGAATTGCAGGAAACAGGTTTCAGGAGGTAGATTTGAATCGCCTTTAAAGCACATGAAAGGTGGCAAAACGTCAACAATGATGACCTTGGCCAAAAAGGGCGTATGCGTTGTTTCCTGAATATATTCAGGAAAAAACGCATACGCCCTTTTTGGCCAACCAAGCAACCTGGAAAGGCAAATCAGCGCTACCAAGAATTCTCGCTTCCCATCGGTCAAAAGGGCCATGCTGCAAAAATTTTCAAAACCAGAAATGCAGGACAGGCCATGGAGAAATGGCAGCCTTGCTACGCTGATGGGAGGGATGTAAATTGCCAACAGCCACTCTGGAGAAGTGTACGGTGTGTCCTGAAACATCGAAAAAACACAGCTTAGGGAGCATAGGGCACGTCCACTCATGGGCGTATAAATTGGGAAAACTAAAAATCAGCAAGACACAGGCACCCCAAAGTTTAGGGCAGCTCTGTTGACAAGAACCTCCACTTCATGACACCGTAAATATCCCAGGAAAGAGAAAAATGGATAAAGAAGTTGTGGTCCTTATGTACAATGGAATATCACTCAGACATGAAATCAATGTCATAAGGCTAGTAGAAGCAAGATGAGTGGATTTAGGAACGACGATTCTAAGTGAAATAAGTCACACAGAAAAAGACACTTATCATAAGCTATCACTTAGAGAGGGAATGTAAAAACCGCTACACTTGAACTGAATTACAAAACAGAACAGAGTCACACGTTTAGAAAACACACTATGGCTGCTTAACGGGAAAGGTGAGTTGGGGTGATGCATAAAACAAGGGTTTCAAATTCACTCAGATACCATTCCATACACCCAATATGTAATAGACAAGACCAACTCCTTGCTCAGTGAACTGGACTCAACACCCCCTATTCACCGCACAATAATATGTCTGACTAGTAAGAATCGTAAAACCTATGTATTGATATCTCTCTGGAAGTGAGTCAAGTGGGTGTAAAGCCGCATAAACACAGCCGTGAAAGGCAGCTAAACCCCACTATAAAAATAAATTACTTTTAAAAACCCGTAAAAGAAAGACAGTGAAAGAGAGAGAAATTCTTACATAATTCGTTCAGGGGCTTTGATGCAACCTGGATTGACCATATCTAGACCCACAGCTGGATGAGACATAATGGAGGACACTCTTGGGGATGAGAGATTGGTTGAGGTTGGGTGAGCAAACGCAGAACTTTTAAAGTAATACTGCGTGGTACCCATCCCATGGGTCCCAAATCTCCAGGTTCAAGGGCATCTTCCTACATCGAAAACATGCATGAGAAACCCAGAATAAGGTACACCGTGTGATTTTGAAAGGTTTCTAAAACGCACCTCATTTCTCATCTCCTTGTGCTCGGGTTCGCCATTCCAGTTACTTTACTAGCAATCTCCCTACTTGGAGAATCAGCACCTTTAACCTCCTGTTCTGTACAGGTTGCAATTTGTCCTGAGGATGAACGGGAAGAGGGGCAACCAATGAGAGACTAGATCTAGGTGTTGGGACAGGCACAGGTCACACTATTTTCCCATCAGGAAGAAGAATTAACCACAGGCTCAGCCTGCACCCCGGAACCTGAATAGGGCCTGAGGCAATCCCGTGCTTTTGCGGCCAGCTCCCAAAAAAGACAGCTGAAAAATGGAGCTCAGGGGCACTGCCATTCACAAACCCGCAGAGTTATAAATGGTAACTCTCGTCAACAAATATATTGAGGGTAGGCAACGAAGAGGATTTGAAAGCAAGGCAGAATTGCAGGAAACAGGTTTCAGGAGGTAGATTCGAATCGCCTTTAAAGCACATGAAATGTGGCAAAACGTCGACAGTGATGCCCTTGGCCAAAAAGGGCGTATCCGTTTTTTCCTGAATATATTCAGGAAAAAACGGATACGCCCTTTTTGGCCAACCAAGCAACCTGGAAAGGCAAATCAGCGCTACAAAGAAGTCTCGCTTCCCATCGGTCAAAAGGGCCATGCTGCAAAAAGTGTCAAAACCAGAAATGCAGGACAGGCCATGGAGAAATGGCAGCCTTGCTACGCTGATGGGCGGGATGTTAATTGCCAACAGCCACTCTGGAGAAGTGTACGGTGTGTCCTGAAACATCGAAAAAACAGCTTAGGGAGCATAGGGCACGTGCACTCATGGGCGTATAAATTGGGAAAACTAAAAATCAGCAAGACACAGGCACCCCAATGTTTAGGGCTGCTATGTTGACAAGAACCTCCACTTCATGACACCTTAAATATCCCAGGAAAGAGAAAAATGGATAAAGAAGTTGTGGTCCTTATGTACAAAGGAATATCACTCAGACATGAAATCAATGTCATAAGGCTAGTAGAAGCAAGATGAGTGGATTTAGGTATGACGATTCTAAGTGAACTAAGTCACACAGAAAAAGACACTTATCATAAGCTATCACTTATAGAGGGAATGTAAAAACCGCTACACTTGAACTGAATTACAAAGGGAACAGAGTCACACGTTTAGAAAACACACTATGGCTGCTTAACGGGAAAGGTGAGGTGGGGTGATGCATAAAACAAGGGTTTCAAATTCGCTCAGATACCGTTCCATACACCCAATATGTAATAGACAAGGCCTACTCCTTGCTCAGTGAACTGGACTCAACACCCCCTATTCACCGCACAAGAATATATCTGACTAGTAACAATCGTAAAACCTATGTATTGATATCTGTCTGGAAGTGAGTCAAGTGGGTGTAAAGCCGCATAAACACAGCCGTGAAAAGCAGCTAAACCCCATTATAAAAATAAATTACTTTTAAAAACCCGTAAAACAAAGACAGTGAAAGAGAGAGAAATTCTTACAAAATTCGTTCAGGGGCTGTGATGCAACCTGGATTGACCATATCTAGACCCACAGCTGGATGAGACATAAGGGTGGACACTCTTGGGGCTGAGAGGTTGGGTGAGGTTGGGTGAGCAAATGCAGACCCTTTAAAGTAATACTGCGTGGTACCCATCCCATGGGTCCCAAATCTCCAGGTTCAAGGGCATCTTCCTACATCGAAAACATGCATGAGAAACTCAGAAGATGGTACACCGTGTGATTTTGAAAGGTTTCTAAAACGCACCCCATTTCTCACCTCCTTGTGCTCGGGTTCGCCTTTCCAGCTACTTTACTAGCAATCTCCCTACTTGCAGAATCAGCACCTTTAAGCTCCTGATCCATACAGGTTGCAATTTGTCCTGAGGATGAACGGGAAGAGGGGCAACCAATGAGAGACTAGATCTAGGTGTTGGGACAGGCACAGGTCACTCTATTTTCCCAATAGGAAGAAGAATTAAACACAGGTTCAGCCTGCCGCCGGGAACCAGAATAGGGCCTGAGGCAATCCCGTGCTTTTGCGGCCAGCTCCCAAAAAAGACAGTTGAAAAATGGAGCTCAGGGGCACTGCAATTCACAAACCTGCTGAGTTATAAATGATATCTCTCGTCCACAAATATATTGAGGGAAGGCAACGAAGAGGATTTGAAAGCAAGGCAGAATTGCAGGAAACAGGTTTCAGGAGGTAGATTTGAATCGCCTTTAAAGCACATGAAAGGTGGCAAAACGTCAACAATGATGACCTTGGCCAAAAAGGGCGTATGCGTTGTTTCCTGAATATATTCAGGAAAAAACGCATACGCCCTTTTTGGCCAACCAAGCAACCTGGAAAGGCAAATCAGCGCTACCAAGAATTCTCGCTTCCCATCGGTCAAAAGGGCCATGCTGCAAAAATTTTCAAAACCAGAAATGCAGGACAGGCCATGGAGAAATGGCAGCCTTGCTACGCTGATGGGAGGGATGTAAATTGCCAACAGCCACTCTGGAGAAGTGTACGGTGTGTCCTGAAACATCGAAAAAACACAGCTTAGGGAGCATAGGGCACGTCCACTCATGGGCGTATAAATTGGGAAAACTAAAAATCAGCAAGACACAGGCACCCCAAAGTTTAGGGCAGCTCTGTTGACAAGAACCTCCACTTCATGACACCGTAAATATCCCAGGAAAGAGAAAAATGGATAAAGAAGTTGTGGTCCTTATGTACAATGGAATATCACTCAGACATGAAATCAATGTCATAAGGCTAGTAGAAGCAAGATGAGTGGATTTAGGAACGACGATTCTAAGTGAAATAAGTCACACAGAAAAAGACACTTATCATAAGCTATCACTTAGAGAGGGAATGTAAAAACCGCTACACTTGAACTGAATTACAAAGGGAACAGAGTCACACGTTTAGAAAACACACTATGGCTGCTTAACGGGAAAGGTGAGGTGGGGTGATGCATAAAACAAGGGTTTCAAATTCGCTCAGATACCGTTCCATACACCCAATATGTAATAGACAAGGCCTACTCCTTGCTCAGTGAACTGGACTCAACACCCCCTATTCACCGCACAAGAATATATCTGACTAGTAATAATCGTAAAACCTATGTATTGATACGTGTCTGGAAGTGAGTCAAGTGGGTGTAAAGCCGCTTAAACACAGCCGTGAAAAGCAGCTAAACCCCATTATAAAAATAAATTACTTTTAAAAACCCGTAAAACAAAGACAGTGAAAGAGAGAGAAATTCTTACAAAATTCGTTCAGGGGCTGTGATGCAACCTGGATTGACCATATCTAGACCCACAGCTGGATGAGACATAAGGGTGGACACTCTTGGGGCTGAGAGGTTTGGTGAGGTTGGGTGAGCAAACGCAGACCCTTTAAAGTAATACTGCGTGGTACCCATCCCATGGGTCCCAAATCTCCAGGTTCAAGGGCATCTTCCTACATCGAAAACATGCATGAGAAACCCAGAAGATGGTACACCGTGTGATTTTGAAAGGTTTCCAAAATGAACCACATTTCTCATCTCCTTGTGCTGGGGTTCGCCTTTCCAGCTACTTTACTAGCAATCTCCCTACTTGGAGAATCAGCACCTTTAAGCTCCTGTTCCCTACAGGTTGCAATTTGTCCTGAGGTTGAACGGGAAGAGGGGCAACCAATGAGAGACTAGATCTAGGTGTTGGGACAGGCACAGGTCACTCTATTTTCCCAATAGGAAGAAGAATTAAACACAGGTTCAGCCTGCCGCCGGGAACCAGAATAGGGCCTGAGGCAATCCCGTGCTTTTGCGGCCAGCTCCAAAAAAAGACAGTTGAAAAATGGAGCTCAGGGGCACTGCAATTCACAAACCTGCTGAGTTATACATGATATCTCTCGTCCACAAATATATTGAGGGAAGGCAACGAAGAGGATTTGAAAGCAAGGCAGAATTGCAGGAAACAGGTTTCAGGAGGTAGATTTGAATCGCCTTTAAAGCACATGAAAGGTGGCAAAACGTCGACAATGATGACCTTGGCCAAAAAGGGCGTATGCGTTGTTTCCTGAATATATTCAGGAAAAAACGCATACGCCCTTTTTGGCCAACCAAGCAACCTGGAAAGGCAAATCAGCGCTACCAAGAATTCTCGCTTCCCATCGGTCAAAAGGGCCATGCTGCAAAAATTTTCAAAACCAGAAATGCAGGACAGGCCATGGAGAAATGGCAGCCTTGCTACGCTGATGGGAGGGATGTAAATTGCCAACAGCCACTCTGGAGAAGTGTACGGTGTGTCCTGAAACATCGAAAAAACACAGCTTAGGGAGCATAGGGCACGTCCACTCATGGGCGTATAAATTGGGAAAACTAAAAATCAGCAAGACACAGGCACCCCAAAGTTTAGGGCAGCTCTGTTGACAAGAACCTCCACTTCATGACACCGTAAATATCCCAGGAAAGAGAAAAATGGATAAAGAAGTTGTGGTCCTTATGTACAATGGAATATCACTCAGACATGAAATCAATGTCATAAGGCTAGTAGAAGCAAGATGAGTGGATTTAGGAACGACGATTCTAAGTGAAATAAGTCACACAGAAAAAGACACTTATCATAAGCTATCACTTAGAGAGGGAATGTAAAAACCGCTACACTTGAACTGAATTACAAAACAGAACAGAGTCACACGTTTAGAAAACACACTATGGCTGCTTAACGGGAAAGGTGAGTTGGGGTGATGCATAAAACAAGGGTTTCAAATTCACTCAGATACCATTCCATACACCCAATATGTAATAGACAAGACCAACTCCTTGCTCAGTGAACTGGACTCAACACCCCCTATTCACCGCACAATAATATGTCTGACTAGTAAGAATCGTAAAACCTATGTATTGATATCTCTCTGGAAGTGAGTCAAGTGGGTGTAAAGCCGCATAAACACAGCCGTGAAAGGCAGCTAAACCCCATTATAAAAATAAATTACTTTTAAAAACCCGTAAAAGAAAGACAGTGAAAGAGAGAGAAATTCTTACATAATTCGTTCAGGGGCTTTGATGCAACCTGGATTGACCATATCTAGACCCACAGCTGGATGAGACATAATGGAGGACACTCTTGGGGATGAGAGGATGGTTGAGGTTGGGTGAGCAAACGCAGAACTTTTAAAGTAATACTGCGTGGTACCCATCCCATGGGTCCCAAATCTCCAGGTTCAAGGGCATCTTCCTACATCGAAAACATGCATGAGAAACCCAGAATAAGGTACACCGTGTGATTTTGAAAGGTTTCTACAACGCACCTCATTTCTCATCTCCTTGTGCTCGGGTTCGCCATTCCAGTTACTTTACTAGCAATCTCCCTACTTGGAGAATCAGCACCTTTAACCTCCTGTTCTGTACAGGTTGCAATTTGTCCTGAGGATGAACGGGAAGAGGGGCAACCAATGAGAGACTAGATCTAGGTGTTGGGACAGGCACAGGTCACTCTATTTTCCCATCAGGAAGAAGAATTAACCACAGGCTCAGCCTGCACCCCGGAACCTGAATAGGGCCTGAGGCAATCCCGTGCTTTTGCGGCCAGCTCCCAAAAAAGACAGCTGAAAAATGGAGCTCAGGGGCACTGCCATTCACAAACCCGCAGAGTTATAAATGGTAACTCTCGTCAACAAATATATTGAGGGGAGGCAACGAAGAGGATTTGAAAGCAAGGCAGAATTGCAAGAAACATGTTTCAGGAGGTAGATTCGAATCGCCTTTAAAGCACATGAAATGTGGCAAAACGTCGACAGTGATGCCCTTGGCCAAAAAGGGCGTATCCGTTTTTTCCTGAATATATTCAGGAAAAAACGGATACGCCCTTTTTGGCCAACCAAGCAACCTGGAAAGGCAAATCAGCGCTACAAAGAAGTCTCGCTTCCCATCGGTCAAAAGGGCCATGCTGCAAAAAGTGTCAAAACCAGAAATGCAGGACAGGCCATGGAGAAATGGCAGCCTTGCTACGCTGATGGGCGGGATGTTAATTGCCAACAGCCACTCTGGAGAAGTGTACGGTGTGTCCTGAAACATCGAAAAAACAGCTTAGGGAGCATAGGGCACGTGCACTCATGGGCGTATAAATTGGGAAAACTAAAAATCAGCAAGACACAGGCACCCCAATGTTTAGGGCTGCTATGTTGACAAGAACCTCCACTTCATGACACCTTAAATATCCCAGGAAAGAGAAAAATGGATAAAGAAGTTGTGGTCCTTATGTACAAAGGAATATCACTCAGACATGAAATCAATGTCATAAGGCTAGTAGAAGCAAGATGAGTGGATTTAGGTATGACGATTCTAAGTGAACTAAGTCACACAGAAAAAGACACTTATCATAAGCTATCACTTATAGAGGGAATGTAAAAACCGCTACACTTGAACTGAATTACAAAGGGAACAGAGTCACACGTTTAGAAAACACACTATGGCTGCTTAACGGGAAAGGTGAGGTGGGGTGATGCATAAAACAAGGGTTTCAAATTCGCTCAGATACCGTTCCATACACCCAATATGTAATAGACAAGGCCTACTCCTTGCTCAGTGAACTGGACTCAACACCCCCTATTCACCGCACAAGAATATATCTGACTAGTAACAATCGTAAAACCTATGTATTGATATCTGTCTGGAAGTGAGTCAAGTGGGTGTAAAGCCGCATAAACACAGCCGTGAAAAGCAGCTAAACCCCATTATAAAAATAAATTACTTTTAAAAACCCGTAAAACAAAGACAGTGAAAGAGAGAGAAATTCTTACAAAATTCGTTCAGGGGCTGTGATGCAACCTGGATTGACCATATCTAGACCCACAGCTGGATGAGACATAAGGGTGGACACTCTTGGGGCTGAGAGGTTGGGTGAGGTTGGGTGAGCAAATGCAGACCCTTTAAAGTAATACTGCGTGGTACCCATCCCATGGGTCCCAAATCTCCAGGTTCAAGGGCATCTTCCTACATCGAAAACATGCATGAGAAACTCAGAAGATGGTACACCGTGTGATTTTGAAAGGTTTCTAAAACGCACCCCATTTCTCACCTCCTTGTGCTCGGGTTCGCCTTTCCAGCTACTTTACTAGCAATCTCCCTACTTGCAGAATCAGCACCTTTAAGCTCCTGATCCATACAGGTTGCAATTTGTCCTGAGGATGAACGGGAAGAGGGGCAACCAATGAGAGACTAGATCTAGGTGTTGGGACAGGCACAGGTCACTCTATTTTCCCAATAGGAAGAAGAATTAAACACAGGTTCAGCCTGCCGCCGGGAACCAGAATAGGGCCTGAGGCAATCCCGTGCTTTTGCGGCCAGCTCCCAAAAAAGACAGTTGAAAAATGGAGCTCAGGGGCACTGCAATTCACAAACCTGCTGAGTTATAAATGATATCTCTCGTCCACAAATATATTGAGGGAAGGCAACGAAGAGGATTTGAAAGCAAGGCAGAATTGCAGGAAACAGGTTTCAGGAGGTAGATTTGAATCGCCTTTAAAGCACATGAAAGGTGGCAAAACGTCAACAATGATGACCTTGGCCAAAAAGGGCGTATGCGTTGTTTCCTGAATATATTCAGGAAAAAACGCATACGCCCTTTTTGGCCAACCAAGCAACCTGGAAAGGCAAATCAGCGCTACCAAGAATTCTCGCTTCCCATCGGTCAAAAGGGCCATGCTGCAAAAATTTTCAAAACCAGAAATGCAGGACAGGCCATGGAGAAATGGCAGCCTTGCTACGCTGATGGGAGGGATGTAAATTGCCAACAGCCACTCTGGAGAAGTGTACGGTGTGTCCTGAAACATCGAAAAAACACAGCTTAGGGAGCATAGGGCACGTCCACTCATGGGCGTATAAATTGGGAAAACTAAAAATCAGCAAGACACAGGCACCCCAAAGTTTAGGGCAGCTCTGTTGACAAGAACCTCCACTTCATGACACCGTAAATATCCCAGGAAAGAGAAAAATGGATAAAGAAGTTGTGGTCCTTATGTACAATGGAATATCACTCAGACATGAAATCAATGTCATAAGGCTAGTAGAAGCAAGATGAGTGGATTTAGGAACGACGATTCTAAGTGAAATAAGTCACACAGAAAAAGACACTTATCATAAGCTATCACTTAGAGAGGGAATGTAAAAACCGCTACACTTGAACTGAATTACAAAACAGAACAGAGTCACACGTTTAGAAAACACACTATGGCTGCTTAACGGGAAAGGTGAGTTGGGGTGATGCATAAAACAAGGGTTTCAAATTCACTCAGATACCATTCCATACACCCAATATGTAATAGACAAGACCAACTCCTTGCTCAGTGAACTGGACTCAACACCCCCTATTCACCGCACAATAATATGTCTGACTAGTAAGAATCGTAAAACCTATGTATTGATATCTCTCTGGAAGTGAGTCAAGTGGGTGTAAAGCCGCATAAACACAGCCGTGAAAGGCAGCTAAACCCCACTATAAAAATAAATTACTTTTAAAAACCCGTAAAAGAAAGACAGTGAAAGAGAGAGAAATTCTTACATAATTCGTTCAGGGGCTTTGATGCAACCTGGATTGACCATATCTAGACCCACAGCTGGATGAGACATAATGGAGGACACTCTTGGGGATGAGAGATTGGTTGAGGTTGGGTGAGCAAACGCAGAACTTTTAAAGTAATACTGCGTGGTACCCATCCCATGGGTCCCAAATCTCCAGGTTCAAGGGCATCTTCCTACATCGAAAACATGCATGAGAAACCCAGAATAAGGTACACCGTGTGATTTTGAAAGGTTTCTAAAACGCACCTCATTTCTCATCTCCTTGTGCTCGGGTTCGCCATTCCAGTTACTTTACTAGCAATCTCCCTACTTGGAGAATCAGCACCTTTAACCTCCTGTTCTGTACAGGTTGCAATTTGTCCTGAGGATGAACGGGAAGAGGGGCAACCAATGAGAGACTAGATCTAGGTGTTGGGACAGGCACAGGTCACACTATTTTCCCATCAGGAAGAAGAATTAACCACAGGCTCAGCCTGCACCCCGGAACCTGAATAGGGCCTGAGGCAATCCCGTGCTTTTGCGGCCAGCTCCCAAAAAAACAGCTGAAAAATGGAGCTCAGGGGCACTGCCATTCACAAACCCGCAGAGTTATAAATGGTAACTCTCGTCAACAAATATATTGAGGGAAGGCAACGAAGAGGATTTGAAAGCAAGGCAGAATTGCAGGAAACATGTTTCAGGAGGTAGATTCGAATCGCCTTTAAAGCACATGAAATGTGGCAAAACGTCGACAGTGATGCCCTTGGCCAAAAAGGGCGTATCCGTTTTTTCCTGAATATATTCAGGAAAAGACGGATATGCCTTTTTGGCCAACCAAGCAACCTGGAAAGGCAAATCAGCGCTACAAAGAAGTCTCGCTTCCCATCGGTCAAAAGGGCCATGCTGCAAAAAGTGTCAAAACCAGAAATGCAGGACAGGCCATGGAGAAATGGCAGCCTTGCTACGCTGATGGGCGGGATGTTAATTGCCAACAGCCACTCTGGAGAAGTGTACGGTGTGTCCTGAAACATCGAAAAAACAGCTTAGGGAGCATAGGGCACGTGCACTCATGGGCGTATAAATTGAGAAAACTAAAAATCAGCAAGACAAAGGCACCCCAATGTTTAGGGCTGCTATGTTGACAAGAACCTCCACTTCATGACACCTTAAATATCCCAGGAAAGAGAAAAATGGATAAAGAAGTTGTGGTCCTTATGTACAAAGGAATATCACTCAGACATGAAATCAATGTCATAAGGCTAGTAGAAGCAAGATGAGTGGATTTAGGTATGACGATTCTAAGTGAACTAAGTCACACAGAAAAAGACACTTATCATAAGCTATCACTTATAGAGGGAATGTAAAAACCGCTACACTTGAACTGAATTACAAAGGGAACAGAGTCACACGTTTAGAAAACACACTATGGCTGCTTAACGGGAAAGGTGAGGTGGGGTGATGCATAAAACAAGGGTTTCAAATTCGCTCAGATACCGTTCCATACACCCAATATGTAATAGACAAGGCCTACTCCTTGCTCAGTGAACTGGACTCAACACCCCCTATTCACCGCACAAGAATATATCTGACTAGTAATAATCGTAAAACCTATGTATTGATACGTGTCTGGAAGTGAGTCAAGTGGGTGTAAAGCCGCTTAAACACAGCCGTGAAAAGCAGCTAAACCCCATTATAAAAATAAATTACTTTTAAAAACCCGTAAAACAAAGACAGTGAAAGAGAGAGAAATTCTTACAAAATTCGTTCAGGGGCTGTGATGCAACCTGGATTGACCATATCTAGACCCACAGCTGGATGAGACATAAGGGTGGACACTCTTGGGGCTGAGAGGTTTGGTGAGGTTGGGTGAGCAAACGCAGACCCTTTAAAGTAATACTGCGTGGTACCCATCCCATGGGTCCCAAATCTCCAGGTTCAAGGGCATCTTCCTACATCGAAAACATGCATGAGAAACCCAGAAGATGGTACACCGTGTGATTTTGAAAGGTTTCCAAAATGAACCACATTTCTCATCTCCTTGTGCTGGGGTTCGCCTTTCCAGCTACTTTACTAGCAATCTCCCTACTTGGAGAATCAGCACCTTTAAGCTCCTGTTCCCTACAGGTTGCAATTTGTCCTGAGGTTGAACGGGAAGAGGGGCAACCAATGAGAGACTAGATCTAGGTGTTGGGACAGGCACAGGTCACTCTATTTTCCCAATAGGAAGAAGAATTAAACACAGGTTCAGCCTGCCGCCGGGAACCAGAATAGGGCCTGAGGCAATCCCGTGCTTTTGCGGCCAGCTCCCAAAAAAGACAGTTGAAAAATGGAGCTCAGGGGCACTGCAATTCACAAACCTGCTGAGTTATAAATGATATCTCTCGTCCACAAATATATTGAGGGAAGGCAACGAAGAGGATTTGAAAGCAAGGCAGAATTGCAGGAAACAGGTTTCAGGAGGTAGATTTGAATCGCCTTTAAAGCACATGAAAGGTGGCAAAACGTCGACAATGATGACCTTGGCCAAAAAGGGCGTATGCGTTGTTTCCTGAATATATTCAGGAAAAAACGCATACGCCCTTTTTGGCCAACCAAGCAACCTGGAAAGGCAAATCAGCGCTACCAAGAATTCTCGCTTCCCATCGGTCAAAAGGGCCATGCTGCAAAAATTTTCAAAACCAGAAATGCAGGACAGGCCATGGAGAAATGGCAGCCTTGCTACGCTGATGGGAGGGATGTAAATTGCCAACAGCCACTCTGGAGAAGTGTACGGTGTGTCCTGAAACATCGAAAAAACACAGCTTAGGGAGCATAGGGCACGTCCACTCATGGGCGTATAAATTGGGAAAACTAAAAATCAGCAAGACACAGGCACCCCAAAGTTTAGGGCAGCTCTGTTGACAAGAACCTCCACTTCATGACACCGTAAATATCCCAGGAAAGAGAAAAATGGATAAAGAAGTTGTGGTCCTTATGTACAATGGAATATCACTCAGACATGAAATCAATGTCATAAGGCTAGTAGAAGCAAGATGAGTGGATTTAGGAACGACGATTCTAAGTGAAATAAGTCACACAGAAAAAGACACTTATCATAAGCTATCACTTAGAGAGGGAATGTAAAAACCGCTACACTTGAACTGAATTACAAAACAGAACAGAGTCACACGTTTAGAAAACACACTATGGCTGCTTAACGGGAAAGGTGAGTTGGGGTGATGCATAAAACAAGGGTTTCAAATTCACTCAGATACCATTCCATACACCCAATATGTAATAGACAAGACCAACTCCTTGCTCAGTGAACTGGACTCAACACCCCCTATTCACCGCACAATAATATGTCTGACTAGTAAGAATCGTAAAACCTATGTATTGATATCTCTCTGGAAGTGAGTCAAGTGGGTGTAAAGCCGCATAAACACAGCCGTGAAAGGCAGCTAAACCCCATTATAAAAATAAATTACTTTTAAAAACCCGTAAAAGAAAGACAGTGAAAGAGAGAGAAATTCTTACATAATTCGTTCAGGGGCTTTGATGCAACCTGGATTGACCATATCTAGACCCACAGCTGGATGAGACATAATGGAGGACACTCTTGGGGATGAGAGGTTGGTTGAGGTTGGGTGAGCAAACGCAGAACTTTTAAAGTAATACTGCGTGGTACCCATCCCATGGGTCCCAAATCTCCAGGTTCAAGGGCATCTTCCTACATCGAAAACATGCATGAGAAACCCAGAATAAGGTACACCGTGTGATTTTGAAAGGTTTCTAAAACGCACCTCATTTCTCATCTACTTGTGCTCGGGTTCGCCATTCCAGTTACTTTACTAGCAATCTCCCTACTTGGAGAATCAGCACCTTTAACCTCCTGTTCTGTACAGGTTGCAATTTGTCCTGAGGATGAACGGGAAGAGGGGCAACCAATGAGAGACTAGATCTAGGTGTTGGGACAGGCACAGGTCACTCTATTTTCCCATCAGGAAGAAGAATTAACCACAGGCTCAGCCTGCACCCCGGAACCTGAATAGGGCCTGAGGCAATCCCGTGCTTTTGCGGCCAGCTCCCAAAAAAGACAGCTGAAAAATGGAGCTCAGGGGCACTGCCATTCACAAACCCGCAGAGTTATAAATGGTAACTCTCGTCAACAAATATATTGAGGGTAGGCAACGAAGAGGATTTGAAAGCAAGGCAGAATTGCAGGAAACATGTTTCAGGAGGTAGATTCGAATCGCCTTTAAAGCACATGAAATGTGGCAAAACGTCGACAGTGATGCCCTTGGCCAAAAAGGGCGTATCCGTTTTTTCCTGAATATATTCAGGAAAAAACGGATACGCCCTTTTTGGCCAACCAAGCAACCTGGAAAGGCAAATCAGCGCTACAAAGAAGTCTCGCTTCCCATCGGTCAAAAGGGCCATGCTGCAAAAAGTGTCAAAACCAGAAATGCAGGACAGGCCATGGAGAAATGGCAGCCTTGCTACGCTGATGGGCGGGATGTTAATTGCCAACAGCCACTCTGGAGAAGTGTACGGTGTGTCCTGAAACATCGAAAAAACAGCTTAGGGAGCATAGGGCACGTGCACTCATGGGCGTATAAATTGGGAAAACTAAAAATCAGCAAGACACAGGCACCCCAATGTTTAGGGCTGCTATGTTGACAAGAACCTCCACTTCATGACACCTTAAATATCCCAGGAAAGAGAAAAATGGATAAAGAAGTTGTGGTCCTTATGTACAAAGGAATATCACTCAGACATGAAATCAATGTCATAAGGCTAGTAGAAGCAAGATGAGTGGATTTAGGTATGACGATTCTAAGTGAACTAAGTCACACAGAAAAAGACACTTATCATAAGCTATCACTTATAGAGGGAATGTAAAAACCGCTACACTTGAACTGAATTACAAAGGGAACAGAGTCACACGTTTAGAAAACACACTATGGCTGCTTAACGGGAAAGGTGAGGTGGGGTGATGCATAAAACAAGGGTTTCAAATTCGCTCAGATACCGTTCCATACACCCAATATGTAATAGACAAGGCCTACTCCTTGCTCAGTGAACTGGACTCAACACCCCCTATTCACCGCACAAGAATATATCTGACTAGTAACAATCGTAAAACCTATGTATTGATATCTGTCTGGAAGTGAGTCAAGTGGGTGTAAAGCCGCATAAACACAGCCGTGAAAAGCAGCTAAACCCCATTATAAAAATAAATTACTTTTAAAAACCCGTAAAACAAAGACAGTGAAAGAGAGAGAAATTCTTACAAAATTCGTTCAGGGGCTGTGATGCAACCTGGATTGACCATATCTAGACCCACAGCTGGATGAGACATAAGGGTGGACACTCTTGGGGCTGAGAGGTTGGGTGAGGTTGGGTGAGCAAATGCAGACCCTTTAAAGTAATACTGCGTGGTACCCATCCCATGGGTCCCAAATCTCCAGGTTCAAGGGCATCTTCCTACATCGAAAACATGCATGAGAAACTCAGAAGATGGTACACCGTGTGATTTTGAAAGGTTTCTAAAACGCACCCCATTTCTCACCTCCTTGTGCTCGGGTTCGCCTTTCCAGCTACTTTACTAGCAATCTCCCTACTTGCAGAATCAGCACCTTTAAGCTCCTGATCCATACAGGTTGCAATTTGTCCTGAGGATGAACGGGAAGAGGGGCAACCAATGAGAGACTAGATCTAGGTGTTGGGACAGGCACAGGTCACTCTATTTTCCCATCAGGAAGAAGAATTAACCACAGGCTCAGCCTGCCGCCCAGAAGCACAATAGCGCCTGAGGCAATACTGCGCTTTTGCGGCCAGCTCCCAAAAAAGCGAGTTGAAAAATGGAGCTCAGGGACACTGCAATTCACAAACCCGCAGAGTTATAAATGATAACTCTCATCCACAGATATATTGAGGGAATGGAACGAAGAGGATTTGAAAGCAAGGCAGAATTGCAGGAAACAGATTTCAGGAGGTAGATTCGAATTGCCTTTAAAGCACATGAAAAGCGGCAAAAGGTCGACAATGATGCCCTTGGCCAAAAAGGGCGTACGCGTTTTTTCCTGAATATATTCAGGAAAAAACGCGTACGCACTTTTTGGCCAACCAAGCACCCTGGAAAGGCAAATCAGCGCTACAAAGAAGTCTCGCTTCCCATCAGTCAAAAGGGCCATGCTAAAAAAGTGTCAAAACCAGAAATGCAGGACAGGCCATGGAGAAATGGCAGCCTTGCTAAGCTGATAGGCGGGATGTTAATTGCCAACAGCCACTCTGGAGAAGTGTTCGGTGTGTTCTGAAACATCGAAAAAACACAGCTTAGGGAGCATAGGGCACGTCCACTCATGGGCGTATAAATTGGGAAAACTAAAAATCAGCAAGACACAGGCACCCCAAAGTTTAGGGCTGCTCTGTTGACAAGAACCTCCAGTTCATGACACCTTAAATATCCCAGGAAAGAGAAAAATGGATAAAGAAGTTGTGGTCCTTATGTACAATGGAATATCACTCAGACATGAAATCAATGTCATAAGGCTAGGAGAAGCAAGATGAGTGGATTTAGGTACGACGATTCCAAGTGAAATAAGTCACACAGAAAAAGACACTTATCATAAGGTATCACTTATAGAGGGAATGTAAAAACCGCTACACTTGAACTGAATTACAAAACAGAACAGAGTCACACGTTTAGAAAACACACTATGGCTGCTTAACGGGAAAGGTGAGGTGGGGTGATGCATAAAACAAGGGTTTCAAATTCGCTCAGATACCGTTCCATACACCCAATATGTAATAGAAAAGACCTACTCCTTGCTCAGTGAACTGGACACAACACCCCCTATTCACCGCACAAGAATATACGTGACTAGTAAGAATCTTAAAACCTATGTATTGATACGTGTCTGGAAGTGAGTCAAGTGGGTGTAAAGCCGCTTAAACACAGCCGTGAAAAGCAGCTAAACCCCATTATAAAAATAAATTACTTTTAAAAACCCGTAAAACAAAGACAGTGAAAGAGAGAGAAATTCTTACAAAATTCGTTCAGGGGCTGTGATGCAACCTGGATTGACCATATCTAGACCCACAGCTGGATGAGACATAAGGGTGGACACTCTTGGGGCTGAGAGGTTTGGTGAGGTTGGGTGAGCAAACGCAGACCCTTTAAAGTAATACTGCGTGGTACCCATCCCATGGGTCCCAAATCTCCAGGTTCAAGGGCATCTTCCTACATCGAAAACATGCATGAGAAACCCAGAAGATGGTACACCGTGTGATTTTGAAAGGTTTCCAAAATGAACCACATTTCTCATCTCCTTGTGCTGGGGTTCGCCTTTCCAGCTACTTTACTAGCAATCTCCCTACTTGGAGAATCAGCACCTTTAAGCTCCTGTTCCCTACAGGTTGCAATTTGTCCTGAGGATGAACGGGAAGACGGGCAACCAATGAGAGACTAGATCTAGGTGTTGGGACAGGCACAGGTCACTCTATTTTCCCATCAGGAAGAAGAATTAAACACAGGTTCAGCCTGCCGCCGGGAACCAGAATAGGGCCTGAGGCAATCCCGTGCTTTTGCGGCCAGCTCCCAAAAAAGACAGTTGAAAAATGGAGCTCAGGGGCACTGCAATTCACAAACCTGCTGAGTTATAAATGATAACTCTCGTCCACAAATATATTGAGGGAAGGCAACGAAGAGGATTTGAAAGCAAGGCAGAATTGCAGGAAACAGGTTTCAGGAGGTAGATTCGAATCGCCTTTAAAGCACATGAAAAGTGGCAAAACGTCGACAGTGATGCCCTTGGCCAAAAAGGGCGTATGCGTTTTTTCCTGAATATATTCAGGAAAAAACGGATACGCCCTTTTTGGCCAACCAAGCAACCTGGAAAGGCAAATCAGCGCTACGAAGAAGTCTCGCTTCCCATCGGTCAAAAGGGCCATGCTGCAAAAAGTGTCAAAACCAGAAATGCAGGACAGGCCATGGAGAAATGGCAGCCTTGCTACGCTGATGGGCAGGATGTAAATTGCCAACAGCCACTCTGGAGAAGTGTACGGTGTGTCCTGAAACATCGAAAAAACAGCTTAGGGAGCATAGGGCACGTGCACTCATGGGCGTATAAATTGGGAAAACTAAAAGTCAGCAAGACACAGGCACCCCAATGTTTAGGGCTGCTATGTTGACAAGAACCTCCACTTCATGACACCTTAAATATCCCAGGAAAGAGAAAAATGGATAAAGAAGTTGTGGTCCTTATGTACAAAGGAATATCACTCAGACATGAAATCAATGTCATAAGGCTAGTAGAAGCAAGATGAGTGGATTTAGGTATGACGATTCTAAGTGAACTAAGTCACACAGAAAAAGACACTTATCATAAGCTATCACTTATAGAGGGAATGTAAAAACCGCTACACTTGAACTGAATTACAAAGGGAACAGAGTCACACGTTTAGAAAACACACTATGGCTGCTTAACGGGAAAGGTGAGGTGGGGTGATGCATAAAACAAGGGTTTCAAATTCGCTCAGATACCGTTCCATACACCGAATATGTAATAGACAAGGCCTACTCCTTGCTCAGTGAACTGGAATCAACACCCCCTATTCACCGCACAAGAATATATCTGACTAGTAATAATCGTAAAACTTATGTATTGATATCTCTCTGGAAGTGAGCCAAGTGGGTGTAAAGCCGCATAAACACAGCCGTGAAAAGCAGCTAAACCCCATTATAAAAATAAATTACTATTAAAAAACCGTAAAACAAAGACAGTGAAAGAGAGAGAAATTCTTACAAAATTCGTTCAGGGGCTGTGATGCAACCTGGATTGACCATATCTAGACCCACACCTGGATGAGACATAAGGGTGGACACTCTTGGGGCTGAGAGGTTGGGTGAGGTTGGGTGAGCAAACGCAGACCCTTTAAAGTAATACTGTGTGGTACCCATCCCATGGGTCCCAAATCTCCAGTTTTAAGGGCGTCTTCCTGCATCGAAAACATGCATGAGAAACCCAGAAGATGGTACACCATGTGATTTTGAAAGGTTTCTGAAACGCACCCCATTTCTCATCTCCTTGTGCTAGGGTTCGCCTTTCCAGCTACTTTACTAGCAATCTCCCTACTTGGAGAATCAGCACATTTAAGCTCCTGTTCCCTACAGGTTGCAATTTGTCCTGAGGATGAACTGGAAGAGGGGCAACCAATGAGAGACTAGATCTAGGTGTTGGGACAGGCACAGGTCACTCTATTTTCCCATCAGGAAGAAGAATTAACCACAGGCTCAGTCTGCCTTCAGGAACCAGAATAGGGCCTGAGGCAATCCCGCGCTTTTGCGGCCAGCTCCCAAAAAAGCGAGTTGAAAAATGGAGCTCAGGGACACTGCAATTCACAAACCCGCAGAGTTATAAAAGATAACTGTCATCGACAGATGTATTGAGGGAAGGCAACGAAGAGGATTTGAAAGCAAGGCAGAATTGCAGGAAACAGGTTTCAGGAGGTAGATTCGAATCGCCTTTAAAGCACATGAAAAGCGGAAAAACGTCGACAATGATGCCCTTGGCCAAAAAGGGCGTATGCGTTTTTTCCTGAATATATTCAGGAAAAAACGCATACGCCCTTTTTGCCCAACCAAGCAACCTGGAAAGGCAAATCAGCGCTACAAAGAAGTTTCGCTTCCCATCGGTCAAAAGGGTCATGCTGCAAAAAGTGTCAAAACCAGAAATGCAGGACAGGCCATGGAGAAATGGCAGCCTTGCTACGCTGATGGGCGGGATGTAAATTGCCAACAGCCACACTGGAGAAGTGTACGGTGTGTCCTGAAACATCGAAAAAACACAGCTTAGGGAGCATAGGGCACGTCCACTCATGGGCGTATAAATTGGGAAAACTAAAAATCAGCAAGACACAGGCACCCCAAAGTTTAGGGCTGCTCTGTTGACAAGAACCTCCACTTCATGACACCTTAAATATCCCAGGAAAGAGAAAAATGGATAAAGAAGTTGTGGTCCTTATGTACAAAGGAATATCACTCAGACATGAAATCAATGTCATAAGGCTAGTAGAAGCAAGATGAGTGGATTTAGGTATGACGATTCTAAGTGAAATAAGTCACACAGAAAAAGACACTTATCATAAGCTATCACTTATAGAGGGAATGTAAAAACCGCTACACTTGAACTGAATTACAAAACAGAACAGAGTCACACGTTTAGAAAACACACTATGGCTGCTTAACGGGAAAGGTGAGGTGGGGTGATGCATAAAACAAGGGTTTCAAATTCGCTCAGATACCGTTCCATACACCCAATATGTAATAGAAAAGACCTACTCCTTGCTCAGTGAACTGGACACAACACCCCCTATTCACCGCACAAGAATATACGTGACTAGTAAGAATCTTAAAACCTATGTATTGATACGTGTCTGGAAGTGAGTCAAGTGGGTGTAAAGCCGCTTAAAAACAGCCGTGAAAAGCAGCTAAACCCCATTATAAAAATAAATTACTTTTAAAAACCCGTAAAACAAAGACAGTGAAAGAGAGAGAAATTCTTACAAAATTCGTTCAGGGGCTGTGATGCAACCTGGATTGACCATATCTAGACCCACAGCTGGATGAGACATAACGGTGGACACTCTTGGGGCTGAGAGGTTTGGTGAGGTTGGGTGAGCAAACGCAGACCCTTTAAAGTAATACTGCGTGGTACCCATCCCATGGGTCCCAAATCTCCAGGTTCAAGGGCATCTTCCTACATCGAAAACATGCATGAGAAACCCAGAAGATGGTACACCGTGTGATTTTGAAAGGTTTCCAAAATGAACCACATTTCTCATCTCCTTGTGCTGGGGTTCGCCTTTCCAGCTACTTTACTAGCAATCTCCCTACTTGGAGAATCAGCACCTTTAAGCTCCTGTTCCGTACAGGTTGCAATTTGTCCTGAGGATGTACGGGAAGACGGGCAACCAATGAGAGACTAGATCTAGGTGTTGGGACAGGCACAGGTCACTCTATTTTCCCATCAGGAAGAAGAATTAAACACAGGTTCAGCCTGCCGCCGGGAACCAGAATAGGGCCTGAGGCAATCCCGTGCTTTTGCGGCCAGCTCCCAAAAAAGCGAGTTGAAAAATGGAGCTCAGGGGCACTGCCATTCACAAACCCGCAGAGTTATAAAAGATAACTGTCATCGACAGATGTATTGAGGGAAGGCAACGAAGAGGATTTGAAAGCAAGGCAGAATTGCAGGAAACAGGTTTCAGGAGGTAGATTCGAATCGCCTTTAAAGCACATGAAAAGCGGAAAAACGTCGACAATGATGCCCTTGGCCAAAAAGGGCGTATGCGTTTTTTCCTGAATATATTCAGGAAAAAACGCATACGCCCTTTTTGCCCAACCAAGCAACCTGGAAAGGCAAATCAGCGCTACAAAGAAGTTTCGCTTCCCATCGGTCAAAAGGGTCATGCTGCAAAAAGTGTCAAAACCAGAAATGCAGGACAGGCCATGGAGAAATGGCAGCCTTGCTACGCTGATGGGCGGGATGTAAATTGCCAACAGCCACACTGGAGAAGTGTACGGTGTGTCCTGAAACATCGAAAAAACACAGCTTAGGGAGCATAGGGCACGTCCACTCATGGGCGTATAAATTGGGAAAACTAAAAATCAGCAAGACACAGGCACCCCAAAGTTTAGGGCTGCTCTGTTGACAAGAACCTCCACTTCATGACACCTTAAATATCCCAGGAAAGAGAAAAATGGATAAAGAAGTTGTGGTCCTTATGTACAAAGGAATATCACTCAGACATGAAATCAATGTCATAAGGCTAGTAGAAGCAAGATGAGTGGATTTAGGTATGACGATTCTAAGTGAAATAAGTCACACAGAAAAAGACACTTATCATAAGCTATCACTTATAGAGGGAATGTAAAAACCGCTACACTTGAACTGAATTACAAAACAGAACAGAGTCACACGTTTAGAAAACACACTATGGCTGCTTAACGGGAAAGGTGAGGTGGGGTGATGCATAAAACAAGGGTTTCAAATTCGCTCAGATACCGTTCCATACACCCAATATGTAATAGAAAAGACCTACTCCTTGCTCAGTGAACTGGACACAACACCCCCTATTCACCGCACAAGAATATACGTGACTAGTAAGAATCTTAAAACCTATGTATTGATACGTGTCTGGAAGTGAGTCAAGTGGGTGTAAAGCCGCTTAAAAACAGCCGTGAAAAGCAGCTAAACCCCATTATAAAAATAAATTACTTTTAAAAACCCGTAAAACAAAGACAGTGAAAGAGAGAGAAATTCTTACAAAATTCGTTCAGGGGCTGTGATGCAACCTGGATTGACCATATCTAGACCCACAGCTGGATGAGACATAACGGTGGACACTCTTGGGGCTGAGAGGTTTGGTGAGGTTGGGTGAGCAAACGCAGACCCTTTAAAGTAATACTGCGTGGTACCCATCCCATGGGTCCCAAATCTCCAGGTTCAAGGGCATCTTCCTACATCGAAAACATGCATGAGAAACCCAGAAGATGGTACACCGTGTGATTTTGAAAGGTTTCCAAAATGAACCACATTTCTCATCTCCTTGTGCTGGGGTTCGCCTTTCCAGCTACTTTACTAGCAATCTCCCTACTTGGAGAATCAGCACCTTTAAGCTCCTGTTCCGTACAGGTTGCAATTTGTCCTGAGGATGTACGGGAAGACGGGCAACCAATGAGAGACTAGATCTAGGTGTTGGGACAGGCACAGGTCACTCTATTTTCCCATCAGGAAGAAGAATTAAACACAGGTTCAGCCTGCCGCCGGGAACCAGAATAGGGCCTGAGGCAATCCCGTGCTTTTGCGGCCAGCTCCCAAAAAAGACAGTTGAAAAATGGAGCTCAGGGGCACTGCAATTCACAAACCTGCTGAGTTATAAATGATAACTCTCGTCCACAAATATATTGAGGGAAGGCAACGAAGAGGATTTGAAAGCAAGGCAGAATTGCAGGAAACAGGTTTCAGGAGGTAGATTCGAATCGCCTTTAAAGCACATGAAAAGCGGAAAAACGTCGACAATGATGCCCTTGGCCAAAAAGGGCGTATGCGTTTTTTCCTGAATATATTCAGGAAAAAACGGATACGCCCTTTGTGGCCAACCAAGCAACCTGGAAAGGCAAATCAGCGCTACAAAGAAGTCTCGCTTCCCATCGGTCAAAAGGGCCATGCTGCAAAAAGTGTCAAAACCAGAAATGCAGGACAGGCCATGGAGAAATGGCAGCCTTGCTACGCTGATGGGCGGGATGTAAATTGCCAACAGCCACTCTGGAGAAGTGTACGGTGTGTCCTGAAACATCGAAAAAACAGCTTAGGGAGCATAGGGCACGTGCACTCATGGGCGTATAAATTGGGAAAACTAAAAATCAGCAAGACACAGGCACCCCAATGTTTAGGGCTGCTATGTTGACAAGAACCTCCACTTCATGACACCTTAAATATCCCAGGAAAGAGAAAAATGGATAAAGAAGTTGTGGTCCTTATGTACAAAGGAATATCACTCAGACATGAAATCAATGTCATAAGGCTAGTAGAAGCAAGATGAGTGGATTTAGGTATGACGATTCTAAGTGAACTAAGTCACACAGAAAAAGACACTTATCATAAGCTATCACTTATAGAGGGAATGTAAAAACCGCTACACTTGAACTGAATTACAAAGGGAACAGAGTCACACGTTTAGAAAACACACTATGGCTGCTTAACGGGAAAGGTGAGGTGGGGTGATGCATAAAACAAGGGTTTCAAATTCGCTCAGATACCGTTCCATACACCGAATATGTAATAGACAAGGCCTACTCCTTGCTCAGTGAACTGGAATCAACACCCCCTATTCACCGCACAAGAATATATCTGACTAGTAATAATCGTAAAACCTATGTATTGATATCTCTCTGGAAGTGAGCCAAGTGGGTGTAAAGCCGCATAAACACAGCCGTGAAAAGCAGCTAAACCCCATTATAAAAATAAATTACTATTAAAAAACCGTAAAACAAAGACAGTGAAAGAGAGAGAAATTCTTACAAAATTCGTTCAGGGGCTGTGATGCAACCTGGATTGACCATATCTAGATCCACACCTGGATGAGACATAAGGGTGGACACTCTTGGGGCTGAGAGGTTGGGTGAGTTTGGGTGAGGAAACCAGACCGTTTAAATTAATACTGCGTGGTACCCATCCCATGGTTCCCAAATCTCCAGGTTTAAGGGCATCTTCATGCATCGAAAACATGCATGAGAATCCCAGAAGATGGTACACCGTGTGATCGGGAAAGGTTTCTAAAACGAACTTCATTTCTCATCTCCTTGTGCTCGGGTTCGCCTTTCCAGCTACTTTACTAGCAATCTCCCTTCTTGGAGAATCAGCACCTTTAACCTCCTGTTCTGTACAGGTTGCAATTTGTCCTGAGGATGAACGGGAAGAGGGGCAACCAATGAGAGACTAGATCTAGGTGTTGGGACAGGCACAGGTCACTCTATTTTCCCATCAGGAAGAAGAATTAACCACAGGCTCAGCCTGCCGCCAGGAACCAGAATAGTGCCTGAGGCAATCCCGCGCTTCTGCGGCCACCTCCCAAAAAAGCCATTTGAAAAATGGAGCACATGAGCACTGAAATTCACAAACCTGCAGAGTTATAAATGATAACTCTCGTCCACAAATATATTGAGGGAAGGCAACGAAGAGTATTTGAAAGCAAGGCAGAATTGCAGGAAACAGGTTTCAGGAGGTAGATTCGAATCGGCTTTAAAGCACATGAAAAGCGGCAAAACGTCGACAATGATGCCCTTGGCCAAAAAGGGCGTATGCGTTTTTTCCTGAATATATTCAGGAAAAAACGCATACGCCCTTTTTGGCCAACCAAGCAACCTGGAAAGGCAAATCAGCGCTACAATGAAGTCTCGCTTCCCATCGGTCAAAAGGGACATGCTGCAAAATGTGTAAAAACCAGAAATGCAGGACAGGCCATGGAGAAATGGCAGCCTTGCTACGCTGATGGGCGGGATGTAAATTGCCAACAGCCACACTGGAGAAGTGTACGGTGTGTCCTGAAACATCGAAAAAAAACAGCTTAGGGAGCATAGGGCACGTCCACTCATGGGCGTATAAATTGGGAAAACTAAAAATCAGCAAGACACAGGCACCCCAAAGTTTAGGGCTGCTCTGTTGACAAGAACCTCCACTTCATGACACCTTAAATATCCCAGGAAAGAGAAAAATGGATAAAGAAGTTGTGGTCCTTATGTACAATGGAATATCACTCAGACATGAAATCAATGTCATAAGGCAAGTAGAAGCAAGATGAGTGGATTTAGGTACAACGATTCTAAGTGAAATATGTCACACAGAAAAAGACACTTATCATAAGCTATCACTTATAGAGGGAATGTAAAAACCGCTACACTTGAACTGAATTACAAAACAGAACAGAGTCACACGTTTAGAAAACACACTATGGCTGCTTAACGGGAAAGGTGAGGTGGGGTGATGCATAAAACAAGGGTTTCAAATTCGCTCAGATACCGTTCCATACACCCAATATGTAATAGACAAGACCTACTCCTTGCTCAGTGAACTGGACTCAACACCCCCTATTCACCGCACAAGAATATATGTGACTAGTAAGAATTGTAAAACCTATGTATTGATAACTCTCTGGAAGTGAGTCAAGTGGGTGTAAAGCCGCATAAACACAACCGTGAAAAGCAGCTAAACCCCATTAAAAAAATAAATTACTTTTAAAAACCCGTAAAACAAAGACAGTGAAAGAGAGAGAAATTCTTACAAAATTCGTTCAGAGGCTGTGATGCAACCTGGATTGACCATATCTAGACCCACAGCTGGATGAGACATAAGGGTGGACACTCTTGGGGCTGAGAGGTTTGGTGAGGTTGGGTGAGCAAACGCAGAACCTTTAAAGTAATACTGCGTGGTACCCATTCCATGGGTCCCAAATCTCCAGGTTCAAGGGCATCTTCCTACATCGAAAACATGTATGAGAAACCCAGAAGATGGTATACCGTGTGATTTTGAAAGGTTTCTAAAACGCAGCTCATTTCTCATCTCCTTGTGCTCGGGTTCGCCTTTCCAGCTAATTTACTAGCAATCTCCCTACTTGGAGAATCAGCACCTTTAAGCTCCTGTTCCCTACAGGTTGCAATTTGTCCTGAGGATGAACGGGAAGAGGGGCAACCAATGAGAGACTAGATCTAGGTGTTGGGACAGGCACAGGTCACTCTATTTTCCCATCAGGAAGAAGAATTAATCACAGGCTCAGCCTGCCGCCAGGAACCAGAATAGGGCCTGAGGCAATCCCGCGCTTTTGCGGCCAGCTCCCAAAAAAGCGAGTTGAAAAATGGAGCTCAGGGACACTGCAATTCACAAACCAGCAGAGTTATAAATGATAACTGTCATCCACAGATATATTGAGGGAAGGCAACGAAGAGGATTTGAAAGCAAGGCAGAATTGCAGGAAACAGGTTTCAGGAGGTAGATTCGAATCGCCTTTAAAGCACATGAAAAGCGGCAAAACGTCGACAATGATGCCCTTGGCCAAAAAGGGCGTATGCGTTTTTTCCTGAATATATTCAGGAAAAAACGCATACGCCCTTTTTGGCCAACCAAGCAACCTGGAAAGGCAAATCAGCGCTACAAAGAAGTTTCGCTTCCCATCGGTCAAAAGGGTCATGCTGCAAAAAGTGTCAAAACCAGAAATGCAGGACAGGCCATGGAGAAATGGCAGCCTTGCTACGCTGATGGGCGGGATGTAAATTGCCAACAGCCACTCTGGAGAAGTGTACGGTGTGTCCTGAAACATCGAAAAAACACAGCTTAGGGAGCATAGGGCACGTCCACTCATGGGCGTATAAATTGGGAAAACTAAAAATCAGCAAGACACAGGCACCCCAAAGTTTAGGGCTGCTCTGTTGACAAGAACCTCCACTTCATGACACCTTAAATATCCTAGGAAAGAGAAAAATGGATAAAGAAGTTGTGGTCCTTATGTACAATGGAATATCACTCAGACATGGAATCAATGTCATAAGGCTAGTAGAAGCAAGATGAGTGGATTTAGGTATGACGATTCTAAGTGAAATAAGTCACACAGAAAAAGACACTTATCATAAGCTATCACTTATAGGGGGAATGTAAAAACCGCTACACTTGGACTGAATTACAAAACAGAACAGAGTCACACGTTTAGAAAACACACTATGGCTGCTTAACGGGAAAGGTGAGGTGGGGTGATGCATAAAACAAGGGTTTCAAATTCGCTCAGATACCGTTCCATACACCCAATATGTAATAGACAAGACCTACTCCTTGCTCAGTGAACTGGACACAACACCCCCTATTCACCGCACAAGAATATACGTGACTAGTAAGAATCTTAAAACCTATGTATTGATATCTGTCTGGAAGTGAGTCAAGTGGGTGTAAAGCCGCTTAAACACAGCCGTGAAAAGCAGCTAAACCCCATTATAAAAATAAATTACTTTTAAAAACCCGTAAAACAAAGACAGTGAAAGAGAGAGAAATTCTTACAAAATTCGTTCAGGGGCTGTGATGCAACCTGGATTGACCATATCTAGACCCACAGCTGGATGAGACATAAGGGTGGACACTCTTGGGGCTGAGAGGTTTGGTGAGGTTGGGTGAGCAAACGCAGACCCTTTAAAGTAATACTGCGTGGTACCCATCCCATGGGTCCCAAATCTCCAGGTTCAAGGGCATCTTCCTACATCGAAAACATGCATGAGAAACCCAGAAGATGGTACACCGTGTGATTTTGAAAGGTTTCCAAAATGAACCACATTTCTCATCTCCTTGTGCTCGGGTTCGCCTTTCCAGCTACTTTACTAGCAATCTCCCTACTTGGAGAATCAGCACCTTTAAGCTCCTGTTCCCTACAGGTTGCAATTTGTCCTGAGGATGTACGGGAAGACGGGCAACCAATGAGAGACTAGATCTAGGTGTTGGGACAGGCACAGGTCACTCTATTTTCCCATCAGGAAGAAGAATTAAACACAGGTTCAGCCTGCCGCCGGGAACCAGAATAGGGCCTGAGGCAATCCCGTGCTTTTGCGGCCAGCTCCCAAAAAAGACAGTTGAAAAATGGAGCTCAGGGGCACTGCAATTCACAAACCTGCTGAGATATAAATGATAACTCTCGTCCACAAATATATTGAGGGAAGGCAACGAAGAGGATTTGAAAGCAAGGCAGAATTGCAGGAAACAGGTTTCAGGAGGTAGATTCGAATCGCCTTTAAAGCACATGAAAGGTGGCAAAACGTCGACAATGATGACCTTGGCCAAAAAGGGCGTATGCGTTTTTTCCTGAATATATTCAGGAAAAAACGCATACGCCCTTTTTGGCCAACCAAGCAACATGGAAAGGCAAATCAGCGCTACCAAGAATTCTCGCTTCCCATCGGTCAAAAGGGCCATGCTGCAAAAATTTTCAAAACCAGAAATGCAGGACAGGCCATGGAGAAATGGCAGCCTTGCTACGCTGATGGGAGGGATGTAAATTGCCAACAGCCACTCTGGAGAAGTGTACGGTGTGTCCTGAAACATCGAAAAAACACAGCTTAGGGAGCATAGGGCACGTCCACTCATGGGCGTATAAATTGGGAAAACTAAAAATCAGCAAGACACAGGCACCCCAAAGTTTAGGGCAGCTCTGTTGACAAGAACCTCCACTTCATGACACCGTAAATATCCCAGGAAAGAGAAAAATGGATAAAGAAGTTGTGGTCCTTATGTACAATGGAATATCACTCAGACATGAAATCAATGTCATAAGGCTAGTAGAAGCAAGATGAGTGGATTTAGGTATGACGATTCTAAGTGAAATAAGTCACACAGAAAAAGACACTTATCATAAGCTATCACTTAGAGAGGGAATGTAAAAACCGCTACACTTGAACTGAATTACAAAACAGAACAGAGTCACACGTTTAGAAAACACACTATGGCTGCTTAACGGGAAAGGTGAGTTGGGGTGATGCATAAAACAAGGGTTTCAAATTCACTCAGATACCGTTCCATACACCCAATATGTAATAGACAAGACCAACTCCTTGCTCAGTGAACTGGACTCAACACCCCCTATTCACCGCACAATAATATGTCTGACTAGTAAGAATCGTAAAACCAATGTATTGATATCTCTCTGGAAGTGAGTCAAGTGGGTGTAAAGCCGCATAAACACAGCCGTGAAAGGCAGCTAAACCCCATTATAAAAATAAATTACTTTTAAAAACCCGTAAAAGAAAGACAGTGAAAGAGAGAGAAATTCTTACATAATTCGTTCAGGGGCTTTGATGCAACCTGGATTGACCATATCTAGACCCACAGCTGGATGAGACATAAGGGTGGACACTCTTGGGGCTGAGAGGTTGGGTGAGGTTGGGTGAGCAAACGCAGAACCTTTAAAGTAATACTGCGTGGTACCCATCCCATGGGTCCCAAATCTCCAGGTTCAAGGGCATCTTCCTACATCGAAAACATGCATGAGAAACCCAGAATAAGGTACACCGTGTGATTTTGAAAGGTTTCTAAAACGCACCTCATTTCTCATCTCCTTGTGCTCAGGTTCGCCATTCCAGGTACTTTACTAGCAATCTCCCTACTTGGAGAATCAGCACCTTTAACCTCCTGTTCTTTACAGGTTGCAATTTGTCCTGAGGATGAACGGGAAGAGGGGCAACCAATGAGAGACTAGATCTAGGTGTTGGGACAGGCACAGGTCACTCTATTTTCCCATCAGGAAGAAGAATTAACCACAGGCTCAGCCTGCCCCCCGGAACTTGAATAGGGCCTGAGGCAATCCCGTGCTTTTGCGGCCAGCTCCCAAAAAAGCGAGTTGAAAAATGGAGCTCAGGGACACTGCAATTCACAAACCCGCAGAGTTATAAATGATAACTCTCATCCACAGATATATTGAGGGAATGGAACGAAGAGGATTTGAAAGCAAGGCAGAATTGCAGGAAACAGATTTCAGGAGGTAGATTCGAATTGCCTTTAAAGCACATGAAAAGCGGCAAAAGGTCGACAATGATGCCCTTGGCCAAAAAGGGCGTATGCATTTTTTCCTGAATATATTCAGGAAAAAACGCGTACGCCCTTTTTGGCCAACCAAGCACCCTGGAAATGCAAATCAGCGCTACAAAGAAGTCTCGCTTCCCATCAGTCAAAAGGGCCATGTTAAAAAAGTGTCAAAACCAGAAATGCAGGACAGGCCATGGAGAAATGGCAGCCTTGCTACGCTGATAGGCGGGATGTTAATTGCCAACAGCCACTCTGGAGAAGTGTACGGTGTGTCCTGAAACATCGAAAAAACACAGCTTAGGGAGCATAGGGCACGTCCACTCATGGGCGTATAAATTGGGAAAAATAAAAATCAGCAAGACACAGGCACCCCAAAGTTTAGGGCTGCTCTGTTGACAAGAACCTCCAGTTCATGACACCTTAAATATCCCAGGAAAGAGAAAAATGGATAAAGAAGTTGTGGTCCTTATGTACAATGGAATAT
>NW_027175255.1:300000-450000 GCF_028021215.1 Eschrichtius robustus
TTAATTCTTCTTCCTGATGGGAAAATAGAGTGACCTGTGCCTGTCCCAAAACCTAGATCTAGTCTCTCATTGGTTGCCCGTCTTCCCGTACATCCTCAGGACAAATTGCAACCTGTACGGAACAGGAGCTTAAAGGTGCTGATTCTCCAAGTAGGGAGATTGCTAGTAAAGTAGCTGGAAAGGCGAACCCCAGCACAAGGAGATGAGAAATATGGTTCATTTTGGAAACCTTTCAAAATCACACGGTGTACCATCTTCTGGGTTTCTCATGCATGTTTTCGATGTAGGAAGATGCCCTTGAACCTGGAGATTTGGGACCCATGGGATGGGTACCACGCAGTATTACTTTAAAGGGTCTGCGTTTGCTCACCCAACCTCACCAAACCTCTCAGCCCCAAGAGTGTCCACCGTTATGTCTCATCCAGCTGTGGGTCTAGATATGGTCAATCCAGGTTGCATCACAGCCCCTGAACGAATTTTGTAAGAATTTCTCTCTCTTTCACTGTCTTTGTTTTACGGGTTTTTAAAAGTAATTTATTTTTATAATGGGGTTTAGCTGCTTTTCACGGCTGTTTTTAAGCGGCTTTACACCCACTTGACTCACTTCCAGACACGTATCAATACATAGGTTTTAAGATTCTTACTAGTCACGTATATTCTTGTGCGGTGAATAGGGGGTGTTGTGTCCAGTTCACTGAGCAAGGAGTAGGTCTTTTCTATTACATATTGGGTGTATGGAACGGTATCTGAGCGAATTTGAAACCCTTGTTTTATGCATCACCCCACCTCACCTTTCCCGTTAAGCAGCCATAGTGTGTTTTCTAAACGTGTGACTCTGTTCTGTTTTGTAATTCAGTTCAAGTGTAGCGGTTTTTACATTCCCTCTATAAGTGATAGCTTATGATAAGTGTCTTTTTCTGTGTGACTTATTTCACTTAGAATCGTCATACATAAATCCACTCATCTTGCTTCTACTAGCCTTATGACATTGATTTCATGTCTGAGTGATATTCCTTTGTACATAAGGACCACAACTTCTTTATCCATTTTTCTCTTTCCTGGGATATTTAAGGTGTCATGAAGTGGAGGTTCTTGTCAACAGAGCAGCCCTAAACTTTGGGGTGCCTGTGTCTTGCTGATTTTTAGTTTTCCCAATTTATACGCCCATGAGTGGACGTGCCCTATGCTCCCTAAGCTGTGTTTTTTCGATGTTTCAGGACACACCGTACACTTCTCCAGTGTGGCTGTTGGCAATTTACATCCCGCCCATCAGCGTAGCAAGGCTGCCATTTCTCCATGGCCTGTCCTGCATTTCTGGTTTTGACACTTTTTGCAGCATGACCCTTTTGACCGATGGGAAGCGAAACTTCTTTGTAGCGCTGATTTGCCTTTCCAGGTTGCTTGGTTGGGCAAAAAGGGCGTATGCGTTTTTTCCTGAATATATTCAGGAAAAAACGCATACGCCCTTTTTGGCCAAGGGCATCATTGTCGACGTTTTTCCGCTTTTCATGTGCTTTAAAGGCGATTCGAATCTACCTCCTGAAACCTGTTTCCTGCAATTCTGCCTTGCTTTCAAATCCTCTTCGTTGCCTTCCCTCAATACATCTGTCGATGACAGTTATCTTTTATAACTCTGCGGGTTTGTGAATTGCAGTGTCCCTGAGCTCCATTTTTCAACTCGCTTTTTTGGGAGCTGGCCGCAAAAGCGCGGGATTGCCTCAGGCCCTATTCTGGTTCCTGAAGGCAGACTGAGCCTGTGGTTAATTCTTCTTCCTGATGGGAAAATAGAGTGACCTGTGACTGTCCCAACACCTAGATCTAGTCTCTCATTGGTTGCCCCTCTTCCAGTTCATCCTCAGGACAAATTGCAACCTGTAGGGAACAGGAGCTTAAATGTGCTGATTCTCCAAGTAGGGAGATTGCTAGTAAAGTACCTGGAAAGGCGAACCCTAGCACAAGGAGATGAGAAATGGGGTGCGTTTCAGAAACCTTTCAAAATCACATGGTGTACCATCTTCTGGGTTTCTCATGCATGCTTTCGATGCAGGAAGACGCCCTTAAAACTGGAGATTTGGGACCCATGGGATGGGTACCACACAGTATTACTTTAAAGGGTCTGCGTTTGCTCACCCAACCTCACCCAATCTCTCAGCCCCAAGAGTGTCCACCCTTATGTCTCATCCAGGTGTGGGTCTAGATATGGTCAATCCAGGTTGCATCACAGCCCCTGAACGGATTTTGTAAGAATTTCTCTCTCTTTCACTGTCTTTGTTTTACGGTTTTTTAATAGTAATTTATTTTTATAATGGGGTTTAGCTGCTTTTCACGGCTGTGTTTATGCGGCTTTACACCCACTTGGCTCACTTCCAGAGAGATATCAATACATAGGTTTTACGATTATTACTAGTCAGATATATTCTTCTGCCGTGAATAGGGGGTGTTGATTCCAGTTCACTGAGCAAGGAGTAGGCCTTGTCTATTACATATTCGGTGTATGGAACGGTATCTGAGCGAATTTGAAACCCTTGTTTTATGCATCACCCCACCTCACCTTTCCCGTTAAGCAGCCATAGTGTGTTTTCTAAACGTGTGACTCTGTTCCCTTTGTAATTCAGTTCAAGTGTAGCGGTTTTTACATTCCCTCCATAAGTGATAGCTTATGATAAGTGTCTTTTTCTGTGTGACTTAGTTCACTTAGAATCGTCATACCTAAATCCACTCATCTTGCTTCTACTAGCCTTATGACATTGATTTCATGTCTGAGTGATATTCCTTTGTACATAAGGACCACAACTTCTGTATCCATTTTTCTCTTTCCTGGGATATTTAAGGTGTCATGAAGTGGAGGTTCTTGTCAACATAGCAGCCCTAAACATTGGGGTGCCTGTGTCTTGCTGATTTTTAGTTTTCCCAATTTATACGCCCATGAGTGCACGTGCCCTATGCTCCCTAAGCTGTTTTTTCGATGTTTCAGGACACACCGTACACTTCTCTAGAGTGGCTGTTGGCAATTTACATCCCGCCCATCAGCGTAGCAAGGCTGCCATTTCTCCATGGCCTGTCCTGCATTTCTGGTTTTGACACTTTTTGCAGCATGGCCCTTTTGACCGATGGGAAGCGAGACTTCTTTGTAGCGCTGATTTGCCTTTCCAGGTTGCTTGGTTGGCCAAAAAGGGCATATCCGTTTTTTCCTGAATATATTCAGGAAAAAACGCATACGCCCTTTTTGGCCAAGGGCATCACTGTCGACGTTTTGCCACTTTTCATGTGCTTTAAAGGCGATTCGAATCTACCTCCTGAAACCTGTTTCCTGCAATTCTGCCTTGCTTTCAAATCCTCTTCGTTGCCTTCCCTCAATATATCTGTGGATGACAGTTATCATTTATAACTCTGCTGGTTTGTGAATTGCAGTGCCCCTGAGCTCCATTTTTCAACTGTCTTTTTTGGGAGCTGGCCGCAAAAGCGCGGGATTGCCTCAGGCCCTATTCTGGTTCCCGGCGGCAGGCTGAACCTGTGTTTAATTCTTCTTCCTGATGGGAAAATAGAGTGACCTGTGCCTGTCCCAAAACCTAGATCTAGTCTCTCATTGGTTGCCCGTCTTCCCGTTCATCCTCAGGACAAATTGCAACCTGTAGGGAACAGGAGCTTAAAGGTGCTGATTCTCCAAGTAGGGAGATTGCTAGTAAAGTAGCTGGAAAGGCGAACCCCAGCACAAGGAGATGAGAAATGTGGTTCATTTTGGAAACCTTTCAAAATCACACGGTGTACCATCTTCTGGGTTTCTCATGCATGTTTTCGATGTAGGAAGATGCCCTTGAACCTGGAGATTTGGGACCCATGGGATGGGTACCACGCAGTATTACTTTAAAGGGTCTGCGTTTGCTCACCCAACCTCACCAAACCTCTCAGCCCCAAGAGTGTCCACCCTTATGTCTCATCCAGCTGTGGGTCTAGATATGGTCAATCCAGGTTGCATCACAGCCCCTGAACGAATTTTGTAAGAATTTCTCTCTCTTTCACTGTCTTTGTTTTACGGGTTTTTAAAAGTAATTTATTTTTATAATGGGGTTTAGCTGCTTTTCACGGCTGTGTTTAAGCGGCTTTACACCCACTTGACTCACTTCCAGACACGTATCAATACATAGGTTTTAAGATTCTTACTAGTCACGTATATTCTTGTGCGGTGAATAGGGGGTGTTGTGTCCAGTTCACTGAGCAAGGAGTAGGTCTTTTCTATTACATATTGGGTGTATGGAACGGTATCTGAGCGAATTTGAAACCCTTGTTTTATGCATCACCCCACCTCACCTTTCCCGTTAAGCAGCCATAGTGTGTTTTCTAAACGTGTGACTCTGTTCTGTTTTGTAATTCAGTTCAAGTGTAGCGGTTTTTACATTCCCTCTATAAGTGATACCTTATGATAAGTGTCTTTTTCTGTGTGACTTATTTCACTTGGAATCGTCGTACCTAAATCCACTCATCTTGCTTCTCCTAGCCTTATGACATTGATTTCATGTCTGAGTGATATTCCATTGTACATAAGGACCACAACTTCTTTATCCATTTTTCTCTTTCCTGGGATATTTAAGGTGTCATGAACTGGAGGTTCTTGTCAACAGAGCAGCCCTAAACTTTGGGGTGCCTGTGTCTTGCTGATTTTTATTTTTCCCAATTTATACGCCCATGAGTGGACGTGCCCTATGCTCCCTAAGCTGTGTTTTTTCGATGTTTCAGGACACACCGTACACTTCTCCAGAGTGGCTGTTGGCAATTAACATCCCGCCTATCAGCGTAGCAAGGCTGCCATTTCTCCATGGCCTGTCCTGCATTTCTGGTTTTGACACTTTTTTAACATGTCCCTTTTGACTGATGGGAAGCGAGACTTCTTTGTAGCGCTGATTTGCATTTCCAGGGTGCTTGGTTGGCCAAAAAGGGCGTACGCGTTTTTTCCTGAATATATTCAGGAAAAAATGCGTACGCCCTTTTTGGCCAAGGGCATCATTGTCGACCTTTTGCCGCTTTTCATGTGCTTTAAAGGCAATTCGAATCTACCTCCTGAAATCTGTTTCCTGCAATTCTGCCTTGCTTTCAAATCCTCTTCGTTCCATTCCCTCAATATATCTGTGGATGAGACTTATCATTTATAACTCTGCGGGTTTGTGAATTGCAGTGTCCCTGAGCTCCATTTTTCAACTCGCTTTTTTGGGAGCTGGCCGCAAAAGCACGGGATTGTCTCAGGCCCTATTCAGGTTCCGGGGGGCAGGCTGAGCCTGTGGTTAATTCTTCTTCCTGATGGGAAAATAGAGTGACCTGTGCCTGTCCCAACACCTAGATCTAGTCTCTCATTGGTTGCCCCTCTTCCCGTTCATCCTCAGGACAAATTGCAACCTGTACAGAACAGGAGGTTAAAGGTGCTGATTCTCCAAGTAGGGAGATTGCTAGTAAAGTACCTGGAATGGCGAACCTGAGCACAAGGAGATGAGAAATGAGGTGCGTTTTAGAAACCTTTCAAAATCACACGGTGTACCTTATTCTGGGTTTCTCATGCATGTTTTCGATGTAGGAAGATGCCCTTGAACCTGGAGATTTGGGACCCATGGGATGGGTACCACGCAGTATTACTTTAAAGGTTCTGCGTTTGCTCACCCAACCTCACCCAACCTCTCAGCCCCAAGAGTGTCCACCCTTATGTCTCATCCAGCTGTGGGTCTAGATATGGTCAATCCAGGTTGCATCAAAGCCCCTGAACGAATTATGTAAGAATTTCTCTCTCTTTCACTGTCTTTCTTTTACGGGTTTTTAAAAGTAATTTATTTTTATAATGGGGTTTAGCTGCCTTTCACGGCTGTGTTTATGCGGCTTTACACCCACTTGACTCACTTCCAGAGAGATATCAATACATAGGTTTTACGATTCTTACTAGTCAGACATATTATTGTGCGGTGAATAGGGGGTGTTGAGTCCAGTTCACTGAGCAAGGAGTTGGTCTTGTCTATTACATATTGGGTGTATGGAACGGTATCTGAGTGAATTTGAAACCCTTGTTTTATGCATCACCCCAACTCACCTTTCCCGTTAAGCAGCCATAGTGTGTTTTCTAAACGTGTGACTCTGTTCTGTTTTGTAATTCAGTTCAAGTGTAGCGGTTTTTACATTCCCTCTCTAAGTGATAGCTTATGATAAGTGTCTTTTTCTGTGTGACTTATTTCACTTAGAATCGTCATACCTAAATCCACTCATCTTGCTTCTACTAGCCTTATGACATTGATTTCATGTCTGAGTGATATTCCATTGTACATAAGGACCACAACTTCTTTATCCATTTTTCTCTTTCCTGGGATATTTACGGTGTCATGAAGTGGAGGTTCTTGTCAACAGAGCTGCCCTAAACTTTGGGGTGCCTGTGTCTTGCTGATTTTTAGTTTTCCCAATTTATACGCCCATGAGTGGACGTGCCCTATGCTCCCTAAGCTGTGTTTTTTCGATGTTTCAGGACACACCGTACACTTCTCCAGAGTGGCTGTTGGCAATTTACATCCCTCCCATCAGCGTAGCAAGGCGGCCATTTCTCCATGGCCTGTCCTGCATTTCTGGTTTTGAAAATTTTTGCAGCATGGCCCTTTTGACCGATGGGAAGCGAGAATTCTTGGTAGCGCTGATTTGCCTTTCCATGTTGCTTGGTTGGCCAAAAAGGGCGTATGCGTTGTTTCCTGAATATATTCAGGAAACAACGCATACGCCCTTTTTGGCCAAGGTCATCATTGTCGACGTTTTGCCACCTTTCATGTGCTTTAAAGGCGATTCGAATCTACCTCCTGAAACCTGTTTCCTGCAATTCTGCCTTGCTTTCAAATCCTCTTCGTTGCCTTCCCTCAATATATTTGTGGACGAGAGTTATCATTTATATCTCAGCAGGTTTGTGAATTGCAGTGCCCCTGAGCTCCATTTTTCAACTGTCTTTTTTGGGAGCTGGCCGCAAAAGCACGGGATTGCCTCAGGCCCTATTCTGGTTCCCGGCGGCAGGCTGAACCTGTGTTTAATTCTTCTTCCTGATGGGAAAATAGAGTGACCTGTGCCTGTCCCAACACCTAGATCTAGTCTCTCATTGGTTGCCCGTCTTCCCGTACATCCTCAGGACAAATTGCAACCTGTACGGAACAGGAGCTTAAAGGTGCTGATTCTCCAAGTAGGGAGATTGCTAGTAAAGTAGCTGGAAAGGTGAACCCCAGCACAAGGAGATGAGAAATGTGGTTCATTTTGGAAACCTTTCAAAATCACACGGTGTACCATCTTCTGGGTTTCTCATGCATGTTTTCGATGTAGGAAGATGCCCTTGAACCTGGAGATTTGGGACCCATGGGATGGGTACCACGCAGTATTACTTTAAAGGGTCTGCGTTTGCTCACCCAACCTCACCAAACCTCTCAGCCCCAAGAGTGTCCACCGTTATGTCTCATCCAGCTGTGGGTCTAGATATGGTCAATCCAGGTTGCATCACAGCCCCTGAACGAATTTTGTAAGAATTTCTCTCTCTTTCACTGTCTTTGTTTTACGGGTTTTTAAAAGTAATTTATTTTTATAATGGGGTTTAGCTGCTTTTCACGGCTGTTTTTAAGCGGCTTTACACCCACTTGACTCACTTCCAGACACGTATCAATACATAGGTTTTAAGATTCTTACTAGTCACGTATATTCTTGTGCGGTGAATAGGGGGTGTTGTGTCCAGTTCACTGAGCAAGGAGTAGGTCTTTTCTATTACATATTTGGTGTATGGAACGGTATCTGAGCGAATTTGAAACCCTTGTTTTATGCATCACCCCACCTCACCTTTCCCGTTAAGCAGCCATAGTGTGTTTTCTAAACGTGTGACTCTGTTCTGTTTTGTAATTCAGTTCAAGTGTAGCGGTTTTTACATTCCCTCTATAAGTGATAGCTTATGATAAGTGTCTTTTTCTGTGTGACTTATTTCACTTAGAATCGTCATACCTAAATCCACTCATCTTGCTTCTACTAGCCTTATGACATTGATTTCATGTCTGAGTGATATTCCTTTGTACATAAGGACCACAACTTCTTTATCCATTTTTCTCTTTCCTGGGATATTTAAGGTGTCATGAAGTGGAGGTTCTTGTCAACAGAGCAGCCCTAAACTTTGGGGTGCCTGTGTCTTGCTGATTTTTAGTTTTCCCAATTTATACGCCCATGAGTGGACGTGCCCTATGCTCCCTAAGCTGTGTTTTTTCGATGTTTCAGGACACACCGTACACTTCTCCAGTGTGGCTGTTGGCAATTTACATCCCGCCCATCAGCGTAGCAAGGCTGCCATTTCTCCATGGCCTGTCCTGCATTTCTGGTTTTGACACTTTTTGCAGCATGACCCTTTTGACCGATGGGAAGCGAAACTTCTTTGTAGCGCTGATTTGCCTTTCCAGGTTGCTTGGTTGGGCAAAAAGGGCGTATGCGTTTTTTCCTGAATATATTCAGGAAAAAACGCATACGCCCTTTTTGGCCAAGGGCATCATTGTCGACGTTTTTCCGCTTTTCATGTGCTTTAAAGGCGATTCGAATCTACCTCCTGAAACCTGTTTCCTGCAATTCTGCCTTGCTTTCAAATCCTCTTCGTTGCCTTCCCTCAATACATCTGTCGATGACAGTTATCTTTTATAACTCTGCGGGTTTGTGAATTGCAGTGTCCCTGAGCTCCATTTTTCAACTCGCTTTTTTGGGAGCTGGCCGCAAAAGCGCGGGATTGCCTCAGGCCCTATTCTGGTTCCTGAAGGCAGACTGAGCCTGTGGTTAATTCTTCTTCCTGATGGGAAAATAGAGTGACCTGTGCCTGTCCCAACACCTAGATCTAGTCTCTCATTGGTTGCCCCTCTTCCAGTTCATCCTCAGGACAAATTGCAACCTGTAGGGAACAGGAGCTTAAATGTGCTGATTCTCCAAGTAGGGAGATTGCTAGTAAAGTAGCTGGAAAGGCGAACCCTAGCACAAGGAGATGAGAAATGGGGTGCGTTTCAGAAACCTTTCAAAATCACATGGTGTACCATCTTCTGGGTTTCTCATGCATGCTTTCGATGCAGGAAGACGCCCTTAAAACTGGAGATTTGGGACCCATGGGATGGGTACCACACAGTATTACTTTAAAGGGTCTGCGTTTGCTCACCCAACCTCACCCAACCTCTCAGCCCCAAGAGTGTCCACCCTTATGTCTCATCCAGGTGTGGGTCTAGATATGGTCAATCCAGGTTGCATCACAGCCCCTGAACGAATTTTGTAAGAATTTCTCTCTCTTTCACTGTCTTTGTTTTACGGTTTTTTAATAGTAATTTATTTTTATAATGGGGTTTAGCTGCTTTTCACGGCTGTGTTTATGCGGCTTTACACCCACTTGGCTCACTTCCAGAGAGATATCAATACATAGGTTTTACGATTATTACTAGTCAGATATATTCTTGTGCGGTGAATAGGGGGTGTTGATTCCAGTTCACTGAGCAAGGAGTAGGCCTTGTCTATTACATATTCGGTGTATGGAACGGTATCTGAGCGAATTTGAAACCCTTGTTTTATGCATCACCCCACCTCACCTTTCCCGTTAAGCAGCCATAGTGTGTTTTCTAAACGTGTGACTCTGTTCCCTTTGTAATTCAGTTCAAGTGTAGCGGTTTTTACATTCCCTCTATAAGTGATAGCTTATGATAAGTGTCTTTTTCTGTGTGACTTAGTTCACTTAGAATCGTCATACCTAAATCCACTCATCTTGCTTCTACTAGCCTTATGACATTGATTTCATGTCTGAGTGATATTCCTTTGTACATAAGGACCACAACTTCTGTATCCATTTTTCTCTTTCCTGGGATATTTAAGGTGTCATGAAGTGGAGGTTCTTGTCAACATAGCAGCCCTAAACATTGGGGTGCCTGTGTCTTGCTGATTTTTAGTTTTCCCAATTTATACGCCCATGAGTGCACGTGCCCTATGCTCCCTAAGCTGTTTTTTCGATGTTTCAGGACACACCGTACACTTCTCCAGAGTGGCTGTTGGCAATTTACATCCCGCCCATCAGCGTAGCAAGGCTGCCATTTCTCCATGGCCTGTCCTGCATTTCTGGTTTTGACACTTTTTGCAGCATGGCCCTTTTGACCGATGGGAAGCGAGACTTCTTTGTAGCGCTGATTTGCCTTTCCAGGTTGCTTGGTTGGCCAAAAAGGGCGTATCCGTTTTTTCCTGAATATATTCAGGAAAAAACGCATACGCCCTTTTTGGCCAAGGGCATCACTGTCGACGTTTTGCCACTTTTCATGTGCTTTAAAGGCGATTCGAATCTACCTCCTGAAACCTGTTTCCTGCAATTCTGCCTTGCTTTCAAATCCTCTTCGTTGCCTTCCCTCAATATATTTGTGGACGAGAGTTATCATTTATAACTCAGCAGGTTTGTGAATTGCAGTGCCCCTGAGCTCCATTTTTCAACTGTCTTTTTTGGGAGCTGGCCGCAAAAGCGCGGGATTGCCTCAGGCCCTATTCTGGTTCCCGGCGGAAGGCTGAACCTGTGTTTAATTCTTCTTCCTGATGGGAAAATAGAGTGACCTGTGCCTGTCCCAACACCTAGATCTAGTCTCTCATTGGTTGCCCGTCTTCCCGTTCATCCTCAGGACAAATTGCAACCTGTAGGGAACAGGAGCTTAAAGGTGCTGATTCTCCAAGTAGGGAGATTGCTAGTAAAGTAGCTGGAAAGGCGAACCCCAGCACAAGGAGATGAGAAATGTGGTTCATTTTGGAAACCTTTCAAAATCACACGGTGTACCATCTTCTGGGTTTCTCATGCATGTTTTCGATGTATGAAGATGCCCTTGAACCTGGAGATTTGGGACCCATGGGATGGGTACCACGCAGTATTACTTTAAAGGGTCTGCGTTTGCTCACCCAACCTCACCAAACCTCTCAGCCCCAAGAGTGTCCACCCTTATGTCTCATCCAGCTGTGGGTCTAGATATGGTCAATCCAGGTTGCATCACAGCCCCTGAACGAATTTTGTAAGAATTTCTCTCTCTTTCACTGTCTTTGTTTTACGGGTTTTTAAAAGTAATTTATTTTTATAATGGGGTTTAGCTGCTTTTCACGGCTGTGTTTAAGTGGCTTTACACCCACTTGACTCACTTCCAGACACGTATCAATACATAGGTTTTAAGATTCTTACTAGTCACGTATATTCTTGTGCGGTGAATAGGGGGTGTTGTGTCCAGTTCACTGAGCAAGGAGTAGGTCTTTTCTATTACATATTGGGTGTATGGAACGGTATCTGAGCGAATTTGAAACCCTTGTTTTATGCATCACCCCACCTCACCTTTCCCGTTAAGCAGCCATAGTGTGTTTTCTAAACGTGTGACTCTGTTCTGTTTTGTAATTCAGTTCAAGTGTAGCGGTTTTTACATTCCCTCTATAAGTGATACCTTATGATAAGTGTCTTTTTCTGTGTGACTTATTTCACTTGGAATCGTCGTACCTAAATCCACTCATCTTGCTTCTCCTAGCCTTATGACATTGATTTCATGTCTGAGTGATATTCCATTGTACATAAGGACCACAACTTCTTTATCCATTTTTCTCTTTCCTGGGATATTTAAGGTGTCATGAACTGGAGGTTCTTGTCAACAGAGCAGCCCTAAACTTTGGGGTGCCTGTGTCTTGCTGATTTTTAGTTTTCCCAATTTATACGCCCATGAGTGGACGTGCCCTATGCTCCCTAAGCTGTGTTTTTTCGATGTTTCAGGACACACCGAACACTTCTCCAGAGTGGCTGTTGGCAATTAACATCCCGCCTATCAGCTTAGCAAGGCTGCCATTTCTCCATGGCCTGTCCTGCATTTCTGGTTTTGACACTTTTTTAGCATGGCCCTTTTGACTGATGGGAAGCGAGACTTCTTTGTAGCGCTGATTTGCCTTTCCAGGGTGCTTGGTTGGCCAAAAAGGGCGTACGCGTTTTTTCCTGAATATATTCAGGAAAAAACGCGTACGCCCTTTTTGGCCAAGGGCATCATTGTCGACCTTTTGCCGCTTTTCATGTGCTTTAAAGGCAATTCGAATCTACCTCCTGAAATCTGTTTCCTGCAATTCTGCCTTGCTTTCAAATCCTCTTCGTTCCATTCCCTCAATATAGCTGTGGATGAGAGTTATCATTTATAACTCTGCGGGTTTGTGAATTGCAGTGTCCCTGAGCTCCATTTTTCAACTCGCTTTTTTGGGAGCTGGCCGCAAAAGCGCAGTATTGCCTCAGGCGCTATTGTGCTTCTGGGCGGCAGGCTGAGCCTGTGGTTAATTCTTCTTCCTGATGGGAAAATAGAGTGACCTGTGCCTGTCCCAACACCTAGATCTAGTCTCTCATTGGTTGCCCCTCTTCCCGTTCATCCTCAGGACAAATTGCAACCTGTATGGATCAGGAGCTTAAAGGTGCTGATTCTGCAAGTAGGGAGATTGCTAGTAAAGTAGCTGGAAAGGCGAACCCGAGCACAAGGAGGTGAGAAATGGGGTGCGTTTTAGAAACCTTTCAAAATCACACGGTGTACCATCTTCTGAGTTTCTCATGCATGTTTTCGATGTAGGAAGATGCCCTTGAACCTGGAGATTTGGGACCCATGGGAAGGGTACCACGCAGTATTACTTTAAAGGGTCTGCATTTGCTCACCCAACCTCACCCAACCTCTCAGCCCCAAGAGTGTCCACCCTTATGTCTCATCCAGCTGTGGGTCTAGATATGGTCAATCCAGGTTGCATCACAGCCCCTGAACGAATTTTGTAAGAATTTCTCTCTCTTTCACTGTCTTTGTTTTACGGGTTTTTAAAAGTAATTTATTTTTATAATGGGGTTTAGCTGCTTTTCACTGCTGTGTTTATGCGGCTTTACACCCACTTGACTCACTTCCAGACAGATATCAATACATAGGTTTTACGATTGTTACTAGTCAGATATATTCTTGTGCGGTGAATAGGGGGTGTTGAGTCCAGTTCACTGAGCAAGGAGTAGGCCTTGTCTATTACATATTGGGTGTATGGAACGGTATCTGAGCGAATTTGAAACCCTTGTTTTATGCATCACCCCACCTCACCTTTCCCGTTAAGAAGCCATAGCGTGTTTTCTAAACGTGTGACTCTGTTCCCTTTGTAATTCAGTTCAAGTGTAGCGGTTTTTACATTCCCTCTATAAGTGATAGCTTATGATAAGTGTCTTTTTCTGTGTGACTTAGTTCACTTAGAATCGTCATACCTAAATCCACTCATCTTGCTTCTACTAGCCTTATGACATTGATTTCATGTCTGAGTGATATTCCTTTGTACATAAGGACCACAACTTCTTTATCCATTTTTCTCTTTCCTGGGATATTTAAGGTGTCATGAAGTGGAAGTTCTTGTCAACATAGCAGCCCTAAACATTGGGGTGCCTGTGTCTTGCTGATTTTTAGTTTTCCCAATTTATACGCCCATGAGTGCACGTGCCCTATGCTCCCTAAGCTGTTTTTTCGATGTTTCAGGACACACCGTACACTTCTCCAGAGTGGCTGTTGGCAATTAACATCCCGCCCATCAGCGTAGCAAGGCTGCCATTTCTCCATGGCCTGTCCTGCATTTCTGGTTTTGACACTTTTTGCAGCATGGCCCTTTTGACCGATGGGAAGCGAGACTTCTTTGTAGCGCTGATTTGCCTTTCCAGTTTGCTTGGTTGGCCAAAAAGGCGTATCCGTTTTTTCCTGAATATATTCAGGAAAAAACGGATACGCCCTTTTTGGCCAAGGGCATCACTGTCGACGTTTTGCCACATTTCATGTGCTTTAAAGGCGATTCGAATCTACCTCCTGAAACATGTTTCCTGCAATTCTGCCTTGCTTTCAAATCCTCTTCGTTGCCTACCCTCAATATATTTGTTGACGAGAGTTACCATTTATAACTCTGCGGGTTTGTGAATGGCAGTGCCCCTGAGCTCCATTTTTCAGCTGTCTTTTTTGGGAGCTGGCCGCAAAAGCACGGGATTGCCTCAGGCCCTATTCAGGTTCCGGGGTGCAGGCTGAGCCTGTGGTTAATTCTTCTTCCTGATGGGAAAATAGAGTGACCTGTGCCTGTCCCAACACCTAGATCTAGTCTCTCATTGGTTGCCCCTCTTCCCGTTCATCCTCAGGACAAATTGCAACCTGTACAGAACAGGAGGTTAAAGGTGCTGATTCTCCAAGTAGGGAGATTGCTAGTAAAGTAACTGGAATGGCGAACCCGAGCACAAGGAGATGAGAAATGAGGTGCGTTTTAGAAACCTTTCAAAATCACACAGTGTACCTTATTCTGGGTTTCTCATGCATGTTTTCGATGTAGGAAGATGCCCTTGAACCTGGAGATTTGGGACCCATGGGATGGGTACCACGCAGTATTACTTTAAAAGTTCTGCGTTTGCTCACCCAACCTCAACCAACCTCTCATCCCCAAGAGTGTCCTCCATTATGTCTCATCCAGCTGTGGGTCTAGATATGGTCAATCCAGGTTGCATCAAAGCCCCTGAACGAATTATGTAAGAATTTCTCTCTCTTTCACTGTCTTTCTTTTACGGGTTTTTAAAAGTAATTTATTTTTATAATGGGGTTTAGCTGCCTTTCACGGCTGTGTTTATGCGGCTTTACACCCACTTGACTCACTTCCAGAGAGATATCAATACATAGGTTTTACGATTCTTACTAGTCAGACATATTATTGTGCGGTGAATAGGGGGTGTTGAGTCCAGTTCACTGAGCAAGGAGTTGGTCTTGTCTATTACATATTGGGTGTATGGAATGGTATCTGAGTGAATTTGAAACCCTTGTTTTATGCATCACCCCAACTCACCTTTCCCGTTAAGCAGCCATAGTGTGTTTTCTAAACGTGTGACTCTGTTCTGTTTTGTAATTCAGTTCAAGTGTAGCGGTTTTTACATTCCCTCTCTAAGTGATAGCTTATGATAAGTGTCTTTTTCTGTGTGACTTATTTCACTTAGAATCGTCGTTCCTAAATCCACTCATCTTGCTTCTACTAGCCTTATGACATTGATTTCATGTCTGAGTGATATTCCATTGTACATAAGGACCACAACTTCTTTATCCATTTTTCTCTTTCCTGGGATATTTACGGTGTCATGAAGTGGAGGTTCTTGTCAACAGAGCTGCCCTAAACTTTGGGGTGCCTGTGTCTTGCTGATTTTTAGTTTTCCCAATTTATACGCCCATGAGTGGACGTGCCCTATGCTCCCTAAGCTGTGTTTTTTCGATGTTTCAGGACACACCGTACACTTCTCCAGAGTGGCTGTTGGCAATTTACATCCCTCCCATCAGCGTAGCAAGGCTGCCATTTCTCCATGGCCTGTCCTGCATTTCTGGTTTTGAAAATTTTTGCAGCATGGCCCTTTTGACCGATGGGAAGCGAGAATTCTTGGTAGCGCTGATTTGCCTTTCCAGGTTGCTTGGTTGGCCAAAAAGGGCGTATGCGTTTTTTCCTGAATATATTCAGGAAAAAACGCATACGCCCTTTTTGGCCAAGGTCATCATTGTTGACGTTTTGCCACCTTTCATGTGCTTTAAAGGCGATTCAAATCTACCTCCTGAAACCTGTTTCCTGCAATTCTGCCTTGCTTTCAAATCCTCTTCGTTGCCTTCCCTCAATATATTTGTGGACGAGAGATATCATTTATAACTCAGCAGGTTTGTGAATTGCAGTGCCCCTGAGCTCCATTTTTCAACTGTCTTTTTTGGGAGCTGGCCGCAAAAGCACGGGATTGCCTCAGGCCCTATTCTGGTTCCCGGCGGCAGGCTGAACCTGTGTTTAATTCTTCTTCCTATTGGGAAAATAGAGTGACCTGTGCCTGTCCCAACACCTAGATCTAGTCTCTCATTGGTTGCCCCTCTTCCCGTTCAACCTCAGGACAAATTGCAACCTGTAGGGAACAGGAGCTTAAAGGTGCTGATTCTCCAAGTAGGGAGATTGCTAGTAAAGTAGCTGGAAAGGCGAACCCCAGCACAAGGAGATGAGAAATGTGGTTCATTTTGGAAACCTTTCAAAATCACACGGTGTACCATCTTCTGGGTTTCTCATGCATGTTTTCGATGTAGGAAGATGCCCTTGAACCTGGAGATTTGGGACCCATGGGATGGGTACCACGCAGTATTACTTTAAAGGGTCTGCGTTTGCTCACCCAACCTCACCAAACCTCTCAGCCCCAAGAGTGTCCACCCTTATGTCTCATCCAGCTGTGGGTCTAGATATGGTCAATCCAGGTTGCATCACAGCCCCTGAACGAATTTTGTAAGAATTTCTCTCTCTTTCACTGTCTTTGTTTTACGGGTTTTTAAAAGTAATTTATTTTTATAATGGGGTTTAGCTGCTTTTCACGGCTGTGTTTATGCGGCTTTACACCCACTTGACTCACTTCCAGACAGATATCAATACATAGGTTTTACGATTGTTACTAGTCAGATATATTCTTGTGCGGTGAATAGGGGGTGTTGAGTCCAGTTCACTGAGCAAGGAGTAGGCCTTGTCTATTACATATTGGGTGTATGGAACGGTATCTGAGCGAATTTGAAACCCTTGTTTTATGCATCACCCCACCTCACCTTTCCCGTTAAGCAGCCATAGTGTGTTTTCTAAACGTGTGACTCTGTTCCCTTTGTAATTCAGTTCAAGTGTAGCGGTTTTTACATTCCCTCTATAAGTGATAGCTTATGATAAGTGTCTTTTTCTGTGTGACTTAGTTCACTTAGAATCGTCATACCTAAATCCACTCATCTTGCTTCTACTAGCCTTATGACATTGATTTCATGTCTGAGTGATATTCCTTTGTACATAAGGACCACAACTTCTTTATCCATTTTTCTCTTTCCTGGGATATTTAAGGTGTCATGAAGTGGAGGTTCTTGTCAACATAGCAGCCCTAAACATTGGGGTGCCTGTGTCTTGCTGATTTTTAGTTTTCTCAATTTATACGCCCATGAGTGCACGTGCCCTATGCTCCCTAAGCTGTTTTTTCGATGTTTCAGGACACACCGTACACTTCTCCAGAGTGGCTGTTGGCAATTAACATCCCGCCCATCAGCGTAGCAAGGCTGCCATTTCTCCATGGCCTGTCCTGCATTTCTGGTTTTGACACTTTTTGCAGCATGGCCCTTTTGACCGATGGGAAGCGAGACTTCTTTGTAGCGCTGATTTGCCTTTCCAGGTTGCTTGGTTGGCCAAAAAGGCATATCCGTCTTTTCCTGAATATATTCAGGAAAAAACGGATACGCCCTTTTTGGCCAAGGGCATCACTGTCGACGTTTTGCCACATTTCATGTGCTTTAAAGGCGATTCGAATCTACCTCCTGAAACATGTTTCCTGCAATTCTGCCTTGCTTTCAAATCCTCTTCGTTGCCTTCCCTCAATATATTTGTTGACGAGAGTTACCATTTATAACTCTGCGGGTTTGTGAATGGCAGTGCCCCTGAGCTCCATTTTTCAGCTGTTTTTTTGGGAGCTGGCCGCAAAAGCACGGGATTGCCTCAGGCCCTATTCAGGTTCCGGGGTGCAGGCTGAGCCTGTGGTTAATTCTTCTTCCTGATGGGAAAATAGTGTGACCTGTGCCTGTCCCAACACCTAGATCTAGTCTCTCATTGGTTGCCCCTCTTCCCGTTCATCCTCAGGACAAATTGCAACCTGTACAGAACAGGAGGTTAAAGGTGCTGATTCTCCAAGTAGGGAGATTGCTAGTAAAGTAACTGGAATGGCGAACCCGAGCACAAGGAGATGAGAAATGAGGTGCGTTTTAGAAACCTTTCAAAATCACACGGTGTACCTTATTCTGGGTTTCTCATGCATGTTTTCGATGTAGGAAGATGCCCTTGAACCTGGAGATTTGGGACCCATGGGATGGGTACCACGCAGTATTACTTTAAAAGTTCTGCGTTTGCTCACCCAACCTCAACCAACCTCTCATCCCCAAGAGTGTCCTCCATTATGTCTCATCCAGCTGTGGGTCTAGATATGGTCAATCCAGGTTGCATCAAAGCCCCTGAACGAATTATGTAAGAATTTCTCTCTCTTTCACTGTCTTTCTTTTACGGGTTTTTAAAAGTAATTTATTTTTATAATGGGGTTTAGCTGCCTTTCACGGCTGTGTTTATGCGGCTTTACACCCACTTGACTCACTTCCAGAGAGATATCAATACATAGGTTTTACGATTCTTACTAGTCAGACATATTATTGTGCGGTGAATAGGGGGTGTTGAGTCCAGTTCACTGAGCAAGGAGTTGGTCTTGTCTATTACATATTGGGTGTATGGAATGGTATCTGAGTGAATTTGAAACCCTTGTTTTATGCATCACCCCAACTCACCTTTCCCGTTAAGCAGCCATAGTGTGTTTTCTAAACGTGTGACTCTGTTCTGTTTTGTAATTCAGTTCAAGTGTAGCGGTTTTTACATTCCCTCTCTAAGTGATAGCTTATGATAAGTGTCTTTTTCTGTGTGACTTATTTCACTTAGAATCGTCGTTCCTAAATCCACTCATCTTGCTTCTACTAGCCTTATGACATTGATTTCATGTCTGAGTGATATTCCATTGTACATAAGGACCACAACTTCTTTATCCATTTTTCTCTTTCCTGGGATATTTACGGTGTCATGAAGTGGAGGTTCTTGTCAACAGAGCTGCCCTAAACTTTGGGGTGCCTGTGTCTTGCTGATTTTTAGTTTTCCCAATTTATACGCCCATGAGTGGACGTGTCCTATGCTCCCTAAGCTGTGTTTTTTCGATGTTTCAGGACACACCGTACACTTCTCCAGAGTGGCTGTTGGCAATTTACATCCCTCCCATCAGCGTAGCAAGGCTGCCATTTCTCCATGGCCTGTCCTGCATTTCTGGTTTTGAAAATTTTTGCAGCATGGCCCTTTTGACCGATGGGAAGCGAGAATTCTTGGTAGCGCTGATTTGCCTTTCCAGGTTGCTTGGTTGGCCAAAAAGGGCGTATGCGTTTTTTCCTGAATATATTCAGGAAACAACGCATACGCCCTTTTTGGCCAAGGTCATCATTGTTGACGTTTTGCCACCTTTCATGTGCTTTAAAGGCGATTCAAATCTACCTCCTGAAACCTGTTTCCTGCAATTCTGCCTTGCTTTCAAATCCTCTTCGTTGCCTTCCCTCAATATATTTGTGGACGAGAGATATCATTTATAACTCAGCAGGTTTGTGAATTGCAGTGCCCCTGAGCTCCATTTTTCAACTGTCTTTTTTGGGAGCTGGCCGCAAAAGCACGGGATTGCCTCAGGCCCTATTCTGGTTCCCGGCGGCAGGCTGAACCTGTGTTTAATTCTTCTTCCTATTGGGAAAATAGAGTGACCTGTGCCTGTCCCAACACCTAGATCTAGTCTCTCATTGGTTGCCCCTCTTCCCGTTCATCCTCAGGACAAATTGCAACCTGTATGGATCAGGAGCTTAAAGGTGCTGATTCTGCAAGTAGGGAGATTGCTAGTAAAGTAGCTGGAAAAGCGAACCCGAGCACAAGGAGGTGAGAAATGGGGTGCGTTTTAGAAACCTTTCAAAATCACACGGTGTACCATCTTCTGAGTTTCTCATGCATGTTTTCGATGTAGGAAGATGCCCTTGAACCTGGAGATTTGGGACCCATGGGATGGGTACCACGCAGTATTACTTTAAAGGGTCTGCATTTGCTCACCCAACCTCACCCAACCTCTCAGCCCCAAGAGTGTCCACCCTTATGTCTCATCCAGCTGTGGGTCTAGATATGGTCAATCCAGGTTGCATCACAGCCCCTGAACGAATTTTGTAAGAATTTCTCTCTCTTTCACTGTCTTTGTTTTACGGGTTTTTAAAAGTAATTTATTTTTATAATGGGGTTTAGCTGCTTTTCACGGCTGTGTTTATGCGGCTTTACACCCACTTGACTCACTTCCAGACAGATATCAATACATAGGTTTTACGATTGTTACTAGTCAGATATATTCTTGTGCGGTGAATAGGGGGTGTTGAGTCCAGTTCACTGAGCAAGGAGTAGGCCTTGTCTATTACATATTGGGTGTATGGAACGGTATCTGAGCGAATTTGAAACCCTTGTTTTATGCATCACCCCACCTCACCTTTCCCGTTAAGCAGCCATAGTGTGTTTTCTAAACGTGTGACTCTGTTCCCTTTGTAATTCAGTTCAAGTGTAGCGGTTTTTACATTCCCTCTATAAGTGATAGCTTATGATAAGTGTCTTTTTCTGTGTGACTTAGTTCACTTAGAATCGTCATACCTAAATCCACTCATCTTGCTTCTACTAGCCTTATGACATTGATTTCATGTCTGAGTGATATTCCTTTGTACATAAGGACCACAACTTCTTTATCCATTTTTCTCTTTCCTGGGATATTTAAGGTGTCATGAAGTGGAGGTTCTTGTCAACATAGCAGCCCTAAACATTGGGGTGCCTGTGTCTTGCTGATTTTTAGTTTTCCCAATTTATACGCCCATGAGTGCACGTGCCCTATGCTCCCTAAGCTGTTTTTTCGATGTTTCAGGACACACCGTACACTTCTCCAGAGTGGCTGTTGGCAATTAACATCCCGCCCATCAGCGTAGCAAGGCTGCCATTTCTCCATGGCCTGTCCTGCATTTCTGGTTTTGACACTTTTTGCAGCATGGCCCTTTTGACCGATGGGAAGCGAGACTTCTTTGTAGCGCTGATTTGCCTTTCCAGGTTGCTTGGTTGGCCAAAAAGGCGTATCCGTTTTTTCCTGAATATATTCAGGAAAAAACGGATACGCCCTTTTTGGCCAAGGGCATCACTGTCGACGTTTTGCCACATTTCATGTGCTTTAAAGGCGATTCGAATCTACCTCCTGAAACATGTTTCCTGCAATTCTGCCTTGCTTTCAAATCCTCTTCGTTGCCTACCCTCAATATATTTGTTGACGAGAGTTACCATTTATAACTCTGCGGGTTTGTGAATGGCAGTGCCCCTGAGCTCCATTTTTCAGCTGTCTTTTTTGGGAGCTGGCCGCAAAAGCACGGGATTGCCTCAGGCCCTATTCAGGTTCCGGGGTGCAGGCTGAGCCTGTGGTTAATTCTTCTTCCTGATGGGAAAATAGAGTGACCTGTGCCTGTCCCAACACCTAGATCTAGTCTCTCATTGGTTGCCCCTCTTCCCGTTCATCCTCAGGACAAATTGCAACCTGTACAGAACAGGAGGTTAAAGGTGCTGATTCTCCAAGTAGGGAGATTGCTAGTAAAGTAACTGGAATGGCGAACCCGAACACAAGGAGATGAGAAATGAGGTGCGTTTTAGAAACCTTTCAAAATCACACGGTGTACCTTATTCTGGGTTTCTCATGCATGTTTTCGATGTAGGAAGATGCCCTTGAACCTGGAGATTTGGGACCCATGGGATGGGTACCACGCAGTATTACTTTAAAAGTTCTGCGTTTGCTCACCCAACCTCAACCAACCTCTCATCCCCAAGAGTGTCCTCCATTATGTCTCATCCAGCTGTGGGTCTAGATATGGTCAATCCAGGTTGCATCAAAGCCCCTGAACGAATTATGTAAGAATTTCTCTCTCTTTCACTGTCTTTCTTTTACGGGTTTTTAAAAGTAATTTATTTTTATAATGGGGTTTAGCTGCCTTTCACGGCTGTGTTTATGCGGCTTTACACCCACTTGACTCACTTCCAGAGAGATATCAATACATAGGTTTTACGATTCTTACTAGTCAGACATATTATTGTGCGGTGAATAGGGGGTGTTGAGTCCAGTTCACTGAGCAAGGAGTTGGTCTTGTCTATTACATATTGGGTGTATGGAATGGTATCTGAGTGAATTTGAAACCCTTGTTTTATGCATCACCCCAACTCACCTTTCCCGTTAAGCAGCCATAGTGTGTTTTCTAAACGTGTGACTCTGTTCTGTTTTGTAATTCAGTTCAAGTGTAGCGGTTTTTACATTCCCTCTCTAAGTGATAGCTTATGATAAGTGTCTTTTTCTGTGTGACTTATTTCACTTAGAATCGTCGTTCCTAAATCCACTCATCTTGCTTCTACTAGCCTTATGACATTGATTTCATGTCTGAGTGATATTCCATTGTACATAAGGACCACAACTTCTTTATCCATTTTTCTCTTTCCTGGGATATTTACGGTGTCATGAAGTGGAGGTTCTTGTCAACAGAGCTGCCCTAAACTTTGGGGTGCCTGTGTCTTGCTGATTTTTAGTTTTCCCAATTTATACGCCCATGAGTGGACGTGCCCTATGCTCCCTAAGCTGTGTTTTTTCGATGTTTCAGGACACACCGTACACTTCTCCAGAGTGGCTGTTGGCAATTTACATCCCTCCCATCAGCGTAGCAAGGCTGCCATTTCTCCATGGCCTGTCCTGCATTTCTGGTTTTGAAAATTTTTGCAGCATGGCCCTTTTGACCGATGGGAAGCGAGAATTCTTGGTAGCGCTGATTTGCCTTTCCAGGTTGCTTGGTTGGCCAAAAAGGGCGTATGCGTTTTTTCCTGAATATATTCAGGAAACAACGCATACGCCCTTTTTGGCCAAGGTCATCATTGTCGACGTTTTGCCACCTTTCATGTGCTTTAAAGGCGATTCAAATCTACCTCCTGAAACCTGTTTCCTGCAATTCTGCCTTGCTTTCAAATCCTATTCGTTGCCTTCCCTCAATATATTTGTGGACGAGAGATATCATGTATAACTCAGCAGGTTTGTGAATTGCAGTGCCCCTGAGCTCCATTTTTCAACTGTCTTTTTTGGGAGCTGGCCGCAAAAGCACGGGATTGCCTCAGGCCCTATTCTGGTTCCCGGCGGCAGGCTGAACCTGTGTTTAATTCTTCTTCCTATTGGGAAAATAGAGTGACCTGTGCCTGTCCCAACACCTAGATCTAGTCTCTCATTGGTTGCCCCTCTTCCCGTTCAACCTCAGGACAAATTGCAACCTGTAGGGAACAGGAGCTTAAAGGTGCTGATTCTCCAAGTAGGGAGATTGCTAGTAAAGTAGCTGGAAAGGCGAACCCCAGCACAAGGAGATGAGAAATGTGGTTCATTTTGGAAACCTTTCAAAATCACACGGTGTACCATCTTCTGGGTTTCTCATGCATGTTTTCGATGTATGAAGATGCCCTTGAACCTGGAGATTTGGGACCCATGGGATGGGTACCACGCAGTATTACTTTAAAGGGTCTGCGTTTGCTCACCCAACCTCACCAAACCTCTCAGCCCCAAGAGTGTCCACCCTTATGTCTCATCCAGCTGTGGGTCTAGATATGGTCAATCCAGGTTGCATCACAGCCCCTGAACGAATTTTGTAAGAATTTCTCTCTCTTTCACTGTCTTTGTTTTACGGGTTTTTAAAAGTAATTTATTTTTATAATGGGGTTTAGCTGCTTTTCACGGCTGTGTTTAAGCGGCTTTACACCCACTTGACTCACTTCCAGACACGTATCAATACATAGGTTTTACGATTATTACTAGTCAGATATATTCTTGTGCGGTGAATAGGGGGTGTTGAGTCCAGTTCACTGAGCAAGGAGTAGGCCTTGTCTATTACATATTGGGTGTATGGAACGGTATCTGAGCGAATTTGAAACCCTTGTTTTATGCATCACCCCACCTCACCTTTCCCGTTAAGCAGCCATAGTGTGTTTTCTAAACGTGTGACTCTGTTCCCTTTGTAATTCAGTTCAAGTGTAGCGGTTTTTACATTCCCTCTCTAAGTGATAGCTTATGATAAGTGTCTTTTTCTGTGTGACTTATTTCACTTAGAATCGTCGTTCCTAAATCCACTCATCTTGCTTCTAATAGCCTTATGACATTGATTTCATGTCTGAGTGATATTCCATTGTACATAAGGACGACAACTTCTTTATCCATTTTTCTCTTTCCTGGGATATTTACGGTGTCATGAAGTGGAGGTTCTTGTCAACAGAGCTGCCCTAAACTTTGGGGTGCCTGTGTCTTGCTGATTTTTAGTTTTCCCAATTTATACGCCCATGAGTGGACGTGCCCTATGCTTCCTAAGCTGTGTTTTTTCGATGTTTCAGGACACACCGTACACTTCTCCAGAGTGGCTGTTGGCAATTTACATCCCTCCCATCAGCGTAGCAAGGCTGCCATTTCTCCATGGCCTGTCCTGCATTTCTGGTTTTGAAAATTTTTGCAGCATGGCCCTTTTGACCGATGGGAAGCGAGAATTCTTGGTAGCGCTGATTTGCCTTTCCAGGTTGCTTGGTTGGCCAAAAAGGGCGTATGCGTTTTTTCCTGAATATATTCAGGAAACAACGCATACGCCCTTTTTGGCCAAGGTCATCATTGTTGACGTTTTGCCACCTTTCATGTGCTTTAAAGGCGATTCAAATCTACCTCCTGAAACCTGTTTCCTGCAATTCTGCCTTGCTTTCAAATCCTCTTCGTTGCCTTCCCTCAATATATTTGTGGACGAGAGATATCATTTATAACTCAGCAGGTTTGTGAATTGCAGTGCCCCTGAGCTCCATTTTTCAACTGTCTTTTTTGGGAGCTGGCCGCAAAAGCACGGGATTGCCTCAGGCCCTATTCTGGTTCCCGGCGGCAGGCTGAACCTGTGTTTAATTCTTCTTCCTATTGGGAAAATAGAGTGACCTGTGCCTGTCCCAACACCTAGATCTAGTCTCTCATTGGTTGCCCCTCTTCCCGTTCATCCTCAGGACAAATTGCAACCTGTATGGATCAGGAGCTTAAAGGTGCTGATTCTGCAAGTAGGGAGATTGCTAGTAAAGTAGCTGGAAAGGCGAACCCGAGCACAAGGAGGTGAGAAATGGGGTGCGTTTTAGAAACCTTTCAAAATCACACGGTGTACCATCTTCTGAGTTTCTCATGCATGTTTTCGATGTAGGAAGATGCCCTTGAACCTGGAGATTTGGGACCCATGGGATGGGTACCACGCAGTATTACTTTAAAGGGTCTGCATTTGCTCACCCAACCTCACCCAACCTCTCAGCCCCAAGAGTGTCCACCCTTATGTCTCATCCAGCTGTGGGTCTAGATATGGTCAATCCAGGTTGCATCACAGCCCCTGAACGAATTTTGTAAGAATTTCTCTCTCTTTCACTGTCTTTGTTTTACGGGTTTTTAAAAGTAATTTATTTTTATAATGGGGTTTAGCTGCTTTTCACGGCTGTGTTTATGCGGCTTTACACCCACTTGACTCACTTCCAGACAGATATCAATACATAGGTTTTACGATTGTTACTAGTCAGATATATTCTTGTGCGGTGAATAGGGGGTGTTGAGTCCAGTTCACTGAGCAAGGAGTAGGCCTTGTCTATTACATATTGGGTGTATGGAACGGTATCTGAGCGAATTTGAAACCCTTGTTTTATGCATCACCCCACCTCACCTTTCCCGTTAAGCAGCCATAGTGTGTTTTCTAAACGTGTGACTCTGTTCCCTTTGTAATTCAGTTCAAGTGTAGCGGTTTTTACATTCCCTCTATAAGTGATAGCTTATGATAAGTGTCTTTTTCTGTGTGACTTAGTTCACTTAGAATCGTCATACCTAAATCCACTCATCTTGCTTCTACTAGCCTTATGACATTGATTTCATGTCTGAGTGATAGTCCTTTGTACATAAGGACCACAACTTCTTTATCCATTTTTCTCTTTCCTGGGATATTTAAGGTGTCATGAAGTGGAGGTTCTTGTCAACATAGCAGCCCTAAACATTGGGGTGCCTGTGTCTTGCTGATTTTTAGTTTTCCCAATTTATACGCCCATGAGTGCACGTGCCCTATGCTCCCTAAGCTGTTTTTTCGATGTTTCAGGACACACCGTACACTTCTCCAGAGTGGCTGTTGGCAATTAACATCCCGCCCATCAGCGTAGCAAGGCTGCCATTTCTCCATGGCCTGTCCTGCATTTCTGGTTTTGACACTTTTTGCAGCATGGCCCTTTTGACCGATGGGAAGCGAGACTTCTTTGTAGCGCTGATTTGCCTTTCCAGGTTGCTTGGTTGGCCAAAAAGGCCGTATCCGTTTTTTCCTGAATATATTCAGGAAAAAACGGACACGGCCTTTTTGGCCAAGGGCATCACTGTCGACGTTTTGCCACATTTCATGTGCTTTAAAGGCGATTCGAATCTACCTCCTGAAACATGTTTCCTGCAATTCTGCCTTGCTTTCAAATCCTCTTCGTTGCCTACCCTCAATATATTTGTTGACGAGAGTTACCATTTATAACTCTGCGGGTTTGTGAATGGCAGTGCCCCTGAGCTCCATTTTTCAGCTGTCTTTTTTGGGAGCTGGCCGCAAAAGCACGGGATTGCCTCAGGCCCTATTCAGGTTCCGGGGTGCAGGCTGAGCCTGTGGTTAATTCTTCTTCCTGATGGGAAAATAGAGTGACCTGTGCCTGTCCCAACACCTAGATCTAGTCTCTCATTGGTTGCCCCTCTTCCCGTTCATCCTCAGGACAAATTGCAACCTGTACAGAACAGGAGGTTAAAGGTGCTGATTCTCCAAGTAGGGAGATTGCTAGTAAAGTAACTGGAATGGCGAACCCGAGCACAAGGAGATGAGAAATGAGGTGCGTTTTAGAAACCTTTCAAAATCACACGGTGTACCTTATTCTGGGTTTCTCATGCATGTTTTCGATGTAGGAAGATGCCCTTGAACCTGGAGATTTGGGACCCATGGGATGGGTACCACGCAGTATTACTTTAAAAGTTCTGCGTTTGCTCACCCAACCTCAACCAACCTCTCATCCCCAAGAGTGTCCTCCATTATGTCTCATCCAGCTGTGGGTCTAGATATGGTCAATCCAGGTTGCATCAAAGCCCCTGAACGAATTATGTAAGAATTTCTCTCTCTTTCACTGTCTTTCTTTTACGGGTTTTTAAAAGTAATTTATTTTTATAATGGGGTTTAGCTGCCTTTCACGGCTGTGTTTATGCGGCTTTACACCCACTTGACTCACTTCCAGAGAGATATCAATACATAGGTTTTACGATTCTTACTAGTCAGACATATTATTGTGCGGTGAATAGGGGGTGTTGAGTCCAGTTCACTGAGCAAGGAGTTGGTCTTGTCTATTACATATTGGGTGTATGGAATGGTATCTGAGTGAATTTGAAACCCTTGTTTTATGCATCACCCCAACTCACCTTTCCCGTTAAGCAGCCATAGTGTGTTTTCTAAACGTGTGACTCTGTTCTGTTTTGTAATTCAGTTCAAGTGTAGCGGTTTTTACATTCCCTCTCTAAGTGATAGCTTATGATAAGTGTCTTTTTCTGTGTGACTTATTTCACTTAGAATCGTCGTTCCTAAATCCACTCATCTTGCTTCTACTAGCCTTATGACATTGATTTCATGTCTGAGTGATATTCCATTGTACATAAGGACCACAACTTCTTTATCCATTTTTCTCTTTCCTGGGATATTTACGGTGTCATGAAGTGGAGGTTCTTGTCAACAGAGCTGCCCTAAACTTTGGGGTGCCTGTGTCTTGCTGATTTTTAGTTTTCCCAATTTATACGCCCATGAGTGGACGTGCCCTATGCTCCCTAAGCTGTGTTTTTTCGATGTTTCAGGACACACCGTACACTTCTCCAGAGTGGCTGTTGGCAATTTACATCCCTCCCATCAGCGTAGCAAGGCTGCCATTTCTCCATGGCCTGTCCTGCATTTCTGGTTTTGAAAATTTTTGCAGCATGGCCCTTTTGACCGATGGGAAGCGAGAATTCTTGGTAGCGCTGATTTGCCTTTCCAGGTTGCTTGGTTGGCCAAAAAGGGCGTATGCGTTTTTTCCTGAATATATTCAGGAAACAACGCATACGCCCTTTTTGGCCAAGGTCATCATTGTCGACGTTTTGCCACCTTTCATGTGCTTTAAAGGCGATTCAAATCTACCTCCTGAAACCTGTTTCCTGCAATTCTGCCTTGCTTTCAAATCCTCTTCGTTGCCTTCCCTCAATATATTTGTGGACGAGAGATATCATGTATAACTCAGCAGGTTTGTGAATTGCAGTGCCCCTGAGCTCCATTTTTCAACTGTCTTTTTTGGGAGCTGGCCGCAAAAGCACGGGATTGCCTCAGGCCCTATTCTGGTTCCCGGCGGCAGGCTGAACCTGTGTTTAATTCTTCTTCCTATTGGGAAAATAGAGTGACCTGTGCCTGTCCCAACACCTAGATCTAGTCTCTCATTGGTTGCCCCTCTTCCCGTTCAACCTCAGGACAAATTGCAACCTGTAGGGAACAGGAGCTTAAAGGTGCTGATTCTCCAAGTAGGGAGATTGCTAGTAAAGTAGCTGGAAAGGCGAACCCCAGCACAAGGAGATGAGAAATGTGGTTCATTTTGGAAACCTTTCAAAATCACACGGTGTACCATCTTCTGGGTTTCTCATGCATGTTTTCGATGTAGGAAGATGCCCTTGAACCTGGAGATTTGGGACCCATGGGATGGGTACCACGCAGTATTACTTTAAAGGGTCTGCGTTTGCTCACCCAACCTCACCCTACCTCTCAGCCCCAAGAGTGTCCACCCTTATGTCTCATCCAGCTGTGGGTCTAGATATGGTCAATCCAGGTTGCATCACAGCCCCTGAACGAATTTTGTAAGAATTTCTCTCTCTTTCACTGTCTTTGTTTTACGGGTTTTTAAAAGTAATTTATTTTTATAATGGGGTTTAGCTGCTTTTCACGGCTGTGTTTAAGCGGCTTTACACCCACTTGACTCACTTCCAGACACGTATCAATACATAGGTTTTACGATTATTACTAGTCAGATATATTCTTGTGCGGTGAATAGGGGGTGTTGAGTCCAGTTCACTGAGCAAGGAGTAGGCCTTGTCTATTACATATTGGGTGTATGGAACGGTATCTGAGCGAATTTGAAACCCTTGTTTTATGCATCACCCCACCTCACCTTTCCCGTTAAGCAGCCATAGTGTGTTTTCTAAACGTGTGACTCTGTTCCCTTTGTAATTCAGTTCAAGTGTAGCGGTTTTTACATTCCCTCTATAAGTGATAGCTTATGATAAGTGTCTTTTTCTGTGTGACTTAGTTCACTTAGAATCGTCATACCTAAATCCACTCATCTTGCTTCTACTAGCCTTATGACATTGATTTCATGTCTGAGTGATATTCCTTTGTACATAAGGACCACAACTTCTTTATCCATTTTTCTCTTTCCTGGGATATTTAAGGTGTCATGAAGTGGAGGTTCTTGTCAACATAGCAGCCCTAAACATTGGGGTGCCTGTGTCTTGCTGATTTTTAGTTTTCCCAATTTATACGCCCATGAGTGCACGTGCCCTATGCTCCCTAAGCTGTTTTTTCGATGTTTCAGGACACACCGTACACTTCTCCAGAGTGGCTGTTGGCAATTAACATCCCGCCCATCAGCGTAGCAAGGCTGCCATTTCTCCATGGCCTGTCCTGCATTTCTGGTTTTGACACTTTTTGCAGCATGGCCCTTTTGACCGATGGGAAGCGAGACTTCTTTGTAGCGCTGATTTGCCTTTCCAGGTTGCTTGGTTGGCCAAAAAGGCGTATCCGTCTTTTCCTGAATATATTCAGGAAAAAACGGATACGCCCTTTTTGGCCAAGGGCATCACTGTCGACGTTTTGCCACATTTCATGTGCTTTAAAGGCGATTCGAATCTACCTCCTGAAACAGGTTTCCTGCAATTCTGCCTTGCTTTCAAATCCTCTTCGTTGCCTTCCCTCAATATATTTGTTGACGAGAGTTACCATTTATAACTCTGCGGGTTTGTGAATGGCAGTGCCCCTGAGCTCCATTTTTCAGCTGTTTTTTTGGGAGCTGGCCGCAAAAGCACGGGATTGCCTCAGGCCCTATTCAGGTTCCGGGGTGCAGGCTGAGCCTGTGGTTAATTCTTCTTCCTGATGGGAAAATAGAGTGACCTGTGCCTGTCCCAACACCTAGATCTAGTCTCTCATTGGTTGCCCCTCTTCCCGTTCATCCTCAGGACAAATTGCAACCTGTACAGAACAGGAGGTTAAAGGTGCTGATTCTCCAAGTAGGGAGATTGCTAGTAAAGTAACTGGAATGGCGAACCCGAGCACAAGGAGATGAGAAATGAGGTGCGTTTTAGAAACCTTTCAAAATCACACGGTGTACCTTATTCTGGGTTTCTCATGCATGTTTTCGATGTAGGAAGATGCCCTTGAACCTGGAGATTTGGGACCCATGGGATGGGTACCACGCAGTATTACTTTAAAAGTTCTGCGTTTGCTCACCCAACCTCAACCAACCTCTCATCCCCAAGAGTGTCCTCCATTATGTCTCATCCAGCTGTGGGTCTAGATATGGTCAATCCAGGTTGCATCAAAGCCCCTGAACGAATTATGTAAGAATTTCTCTCTCTTTCACTGTCTTTCTTTTACGGGTTTTTAAAAGTAATTTATTTTTATAATGGGGTTTAGCTGCCTTTCACGGCTGTGTTTATGCGGCTTTACACCCACTTGACTCACTTCCAGAGAGATATCAATACATAGGTTTTACGATTCTTACTAGTCAGACATATTATTGTGCGGTGAATAGGGGGTGTTGAGTCCAGTTCACTGAGCAAGGAGTTGGTCTTGTCTATTACATATTGGGTGTATGGAATGGTATCTGAGTGAATTTGAAACCCTTGTTTTATGCATCACCCCAACTCACCTTTCCCGTTAAGCAGCCATAGTGTGTTTTCTAAACGTGTGACTCTGTTCTGTTTTGTAATTCAGTTCAAGTGTAGCGGTTTTTACATTCCCTCTCTAAGTGATAGCTTATGATAAGTGTCTTTTTCTGTGTGACTTATTTCACTTAGAATCGTCGTTCCTAAATCCACTCATCTTGCTTCTACTAGCCTTATGACATTGATTTCATGTCTGAGTGATATTCCATTGTACATAAGGACCACAACTTCTTTATCCATTTTTCTCTTTCCTGGGATATTTACGGTGTCATGAAGTGGAGGTTCTTGTCAACAGAGCTGCCCTAAACTTTGGGGTGCCTGTGTCTTGCTGATTTTTAGTTTTCCCAATTTATACGCCCATGAGTGGACGTGCCCTATGCTCCCTAAGCTGTGTTTTTTCGATGTTTCAGGACACACCGTACACTTCTCCAGAGTGGCTGTTGGCAATTTACATCCCTCCCATCAGCGTAGCAAGGCTGCCATTTCTCCATGGCCTGTCCTGCATTTCTGGTTTTGAAAATTTTTGCAGCATGGCCCTTTTGACCGATGGGAAGCGAGAATTCTTGGTAGCGCTGATTTGCCTTTCCAGGTTGCTTGGTTGGCCAAAAAGGGCGTATGCGTTTTTTCCTGAATATATTCAGGAAACAACGCATACGCCCTTTTTGGCCAAGGTCATCATTGTCGACGTTTTGCCACCTTTCATGTGCTTTAAAGGCGATTCAAATCTACCTCCTGAAACCTGTTTCCTGCAATTCTGCCTTGCTTTCAAATCCTCTTCGTTGCCTTCCCTCAATATATTTGTGGACGAGAGATATCATGTATAACTCAGCAGGTTTGTGAATTGCAGTGCCCCTGAGCTCCATTTTTCAACTGTCTTTTTTGGGAGCTGGCCGCAAAAGCACGGGATTGCCTCAGGCCCTATTCTGGTTCCCGGCGGCAGGCTGAACCTGTGTTTAATTCTTCTTCCTATTGGGAAAATAGAGTGACCTGTGCCTGTCCCAACACCTAGATCTAGTCTCTCATTGGTTGCCCCTCTTCCCGTTCAACCTCAGGACAAATTGCAACCTGTAGGGAACAGGAGCTTAAAGGTGCTGATTCTCCAAGTAGGGAGATTGCTAGTAAAGTAGCTGGAAAGGCGAACCCCAGCACAAGGAGATGAGAAATGTGGTTCATTTTGGAAACCTTTCAAAATCACACGGTGTACCATCTTCTGGGTTTCTCATGCATGTTTTCGATGTAGGAAGATGCCCTTGAACCTGGAGATTTGGGACCCATGGGATGGGTACCACGCAGTATTACTTTAAAGGGTCTGCGTTTGCTCACCCAACCTCACCAAACCTCTCAGCCCCAAGAGTGTCCACCCTTATGTCTCATCCAGCTGTGGGTCTAGATATGGTCAATCCAGGTTGCATCACAGCCCCTGAACGAATTTTGTAAGAATTTCTCTCTCTTTCACTGTCTTTGTTTTACGGGTTTTTAAAAGTAATTTATTTTTATAATGGGGTTTAGCTGCTTTTCACGGCTGTGTTTAAGCGGCTTTACACCCACTTGACTCACTTCCAGACACGTATCAATACATAGGTTTTACGATTATTACTAGTCAGATATATTCTTGTGCGGTGAATAGGGGGTGTTGAGTCCAGTTCACTGAGCAAGGAGTAGGCCTTGTCTATTACATATTGGGTGTATGGAACGGTATCTGAGCGAATTTGAAACCCTTGTTTTATGCATCACCCCACCTCACCTTTCCCGTTAAGCAGCCATAGTGTGTTTTCTAAACGTGTGACTCTGTTCCCTTTGTAATTCAGTTCAAGTGTAGCGGTTTTTACATTCCCTCTATAAGTGATAGCTTATGATAAGTGTCTTTTTCTGTGTGACTTAGTTCACTTAGAATCGTCATACCTAAATCCACTCATCTTGCTTCTACTAGCCTTATGACATTGATTTCATGTCTGAGTGATATTCCTTTGTACATAAGGACCACAAATTCTTTATCCATTTTTCTCTTTCCTGGGATATTTAAGGTGTCATGAAGTGGAGGTTCTTGTCAACATAGCAGCCCTAAACATTGGGGTGCCTGTGTCTTGCTGATTTTTAGTTTTCCCAATTTATACGCCCATGAGTGCACGTGCCCTATGCTCCCTAAGCTGTTTTTTCGATGTTTCAGGACACACCGTACACTTCTCCAGAGTGGCTGTTGGCAATTAACATCCCGCCCATCAGCGTAGCAAGGCTGCCATTTCTCCATGGCCTGTCCTGCATTTCTGGTTTTGACACTTTTTGCAGCATGGCCCTTTTGACCGATGGGAAGCGAGACTTCTTTGTAGCGCTGATTTGCCTTTCCAGGTTGCTTGGTTGGCCAAAAAGGCGTATCCGTCTTTTCCTGAATATATTCAGGAAAAAACGGATACGCCCTTTTTGGCCAAGGGCATCACTGTCGACGTTTTGCCACATTTCATGTGCTTTAAAGGCGATTCGAATCTACCTCCTGAAACATGTTTCCTGCAATTCTGCCTTGCTTTCAAATCCTCTTCGTTGCCTTCCCTCAATATATTTGTTGACGAGAGTTACCATTTATAACTCTGCGGGTTTGTGAATGGCAGTGCCCCTGAGCTCCATTTTTCAGCTGTTTTTTTGGGAGCTGGCCGCAAAAGCACGGGATTGCCTCAGGCCCTATTCAGGTTCCGGGGTGCAGGCTGAGCCTGTGGTTAATTCTTCTTCCTGATGGGAAAATAGAGTGACCTGTGCCTGTCCCAACACCTAGATCTAGTCTCTCATTGGTTGCCCCTCTTCCCGTTCATCCTCAGGACAAATTGCAACCTGTACAGAACAGGAGGTTAAAGGTGCTGATTCTCCAAGTAGGGAGATTGCTAGTAAAGTAACTGGAATGGCGAACCCGAGCACAAGGAGATGAGAAATGAGGTGCGTTTTAGAAACCTTTCAAAATCACACGGTGTACCTTATTCTGGGTTTCTCATGCATGTTTTCGATGTAGGAAGATGCCCTTGAACCTGGAGATTTGGGACCCATGGGATGGGTACCACGCAGTATTACTTTAAAAGTTCTGCGTTTGCTCACCCAACCTCAACCAACCTCTCATCCCCAAGAGTGTCCTCCATTATGTCTCATCCAGCTGTGGGTCTAGATATGGTCAATCCAGGTTGCATCAAAGCCCCTGAACGAATTATGTAAGAATTTCTCTCTCTTTCACTGTCTTTCTTTTACGGGTTTTTAAAAGTAATTTATTTTTATAATGGGGTTTAGCTGCCTTTCACGGCTGTGTTTATGCGGCTTTACACCCACTTGACTCACTTCCAGAGAGATATCAATACATAGGTTTTACGATTCTTACTAGTCAGACATATTATTGTGCGGTGAATAGGGGGTGTTGAGTCCAGTTCACTGAGCAAGGAGTTGGTCTTGTCTATTACATATTGGGTGTATGGAATGGTATCTGAGTGAATTTGAAACCCTTGTTTTATGCATCACCCCAACTCACCTTTCCCGTTAAGCAGCCATAGTGTGTTTTCTAAACGTGTGACTCTGTTCTGTTTTGTAATTCAGTTCAAGTGTAGCGGTTTTTACATTCCCTCTCTAAGTGATAGCTTATGATAAGTGTCTTTTTCTGTGTGACTTATTTCACTTAGAATCGTCGTTCCTAAATCCACTCATCTTGCTTCTACTAGCCTTATGACATTGATTTCATGTCTGAGTGATATTCCATTGTACATAAGGACCACAACTTCTTTATCCATTTTTCTCTTTCCTGGGATATTTACGGTGTCATGAAGTGGAGGTTCTTGTCAACAGAGCTGCCCTAAACTTTGGGGTGCCTGTGTCTTGCTGATTTTTAGTTTTCCCAATTTATACGCCCATGAGTGGATGTGCCCTATGCTCCCTAAGCTGTGTTTTTTCGATGTTTCAGGACACACCGTACACTTCTCCAGAGTGGCTGTTGGCAATTTACATCCCTCCCATCAGCGTAGCAAGGCTGCCATTTCTCCATGGCCTGTCCTGCATTTCTGGTTTTGAAAATTTTTGCAGCATGGCCCTTTTGACCGATGGGAAGCGAGAATTCTTGGTAGCGCTGATTTGCCTTTCCAGGTTGCTTGGTTGGCCAAAAAGGGCGTATGCGTTATTTCCTGAATATATTCAGGAAACAACGCATACGCCCTTTTTGGCCAAGGTCATCATTGTTGACGTTTTGCCACCTTTCATGTGCTTTAAAGGCGATTCAAATCTACCTCCTGAAACCTGTTTCCTGCAATTCTGCCTTGCTTTCAAATCCTCTTCGTTGCCTTCCCTCAATATATTTGTGGACGAGAGATATCATGTATAACTCAGCAGGTTTGTGAATTGCAGTGCCCCTGAGCTCCATTTTTCAACTGTCTTTTTTGGGAGCTGGCCGCAAAAGCACGGGATTGCCTCAGGCCCTATTCTGGTTCCCGGCGGCAGGCTGAACCTGTGTTTAATTCTTCTTCCTATTGGGAAAATAGAGTGACCTGTGCCTGTCCCAACACCTAGATCTAGTCTCTCATTGGTTGCCCCTCTTCCCGTTCAACCTCAGGACAAATTGCAACCTGTAGGGAACAGGAGCTTAAAGGTGCTGATTCTCCAAGTAGGGAGATTGCTAGTAAAGTAGCTGGAAAGGCGAACCCCAGCACAAGGAGATGAGAAATGTGGTTCATTTTGGAAACCTTTCAAAATCACACGGTGTACCATCTTCTGGGTTTCTCATGCATGTTTTCGATGTAGGAAGATGCCCTTGAACCTGGAGATTTGGGACCCATGGGATGGGTACCACGCAGTATTACTTTAAAGGGTCTGCGTTTGCTCACCCAACCTCACCAAACCTCTCAGCCCCAAGAGTGTCCACCCTTATGTCTCATCCAGCTGTGGGTCTAGATATGGTCAATCCAGGTTGCATCACAGCCCCTGAACGAATTTTGTAAGAATTTCTCTCTCTTTCACTGTCTTTGTTTTACGGGTTTTTAAAAGTAATTTATTTTTATAATGGGGTTTAGCTGCTTTTCACGGCTGTGTTTAAGCGGCTTTACACCCACTTGACTCACTTCCAGACACGTATCAATACATAGGTTTTAAGATTCTTACTAGTCACGTATAATCTTGTGCGGTGAATAGGGGGTGTTGTGTCCAGTTCACTGAGCAAGGAGTAGGTCTTTTCTATTACATATTGGGTGTATGGAACGGTATCTGAGCGAATTTGAAACCCTTGTTTTATGCATCACCCCACCTCACCTTTCCCGTTAAGCAGCCATAGTGTGTTTTCTAAACGTGTGACTCTGTTCTGTTTTGTAATTCAGTTCAAGTGTAGCGGTTTTTACATTCCCTCTATAAGTGATACCTTATGATAAGTGTCTTTTTCTGTGTGACTTATTTCACTTGGAATCGTCGTACCTAAATCCACTCATCTTGCTTCTCCTAGCCTTATGACATTGATTTCATGTCTGAGTGATATTCCATTGTACATAAGGACCACAACTTCTTTATCCATTTTTCTCTTTCCTGGGATATTTAAGGTGTCATGAACTGGAGGTTCTTGTCAACAGAGCAGCCCTAAACTTTGGGGTGCCTGTGTCTTGCTGATTTTTAGTTTTCCCAATTTATACGCCCATGAGTGGACGTGCCCTATGCTCCCTAAGCTGTGTTTTTTCGATGTTTCAGGACACACCGTACACTTCTCCAGAGTGGCTGTTGGCAATTTACATCCCTCCCATCAGCGTAGCAAGGCTGCCATTTCTCCATGGCCTGTCCTGCATTTCTGGTTTTGACACTTTTTTAGCATGGCCCTTTTGACCGATGGGAAGCGAGACTTCTTTGTAGCGCTGATTTGCCTTTCTAGGGTGCTTGGTTGGCCAAAAAGGGCGTATGCGTTTTTTCCTGAATATATTCAGGAAAAAACGCATACGCCCTTTTTGGCCAAGGGCATCATTGTCGACCTTTTGCCGCTTTTCATGTGCTTTAAAGGCGATTCGAATCTACCTCCTGAAACCTGTTTCCTGCAATTCTGCCTTGCTTTCAAATCCTCTTCGTTGCCTTCCCTCAATATATTTGTTGACGAGAGTTACCATTTATAACTCTGCGGGTTTGTGAATGGCAGTGCCCCTGAGCTCCATTTTTCAACTGTCTTTTTTGGGAGCTGGCCGCAAAAGCACGGGATTGCCTCAGGCCCTATTCAGGTTCCGGGGGGCAGGCTGAGCCTGTGGTTAATTCTTCTTCCTGATGGGAAAATAGAGTGACCTGTGCCTGTCCCAACACCTAGATCTAGTCTCTCATTGGTTGCCCCTCTTCCCGTTCATCCTCAGGACAAATTGCAACCTGTACAGAACAGGAGGTTAAAGGTGCTGTTTCTCCAAGTAGGGAGATTGCTAGTAAAGTACCTGGAATGGCGAACCCGAGCACAAGGAGATGAGAAATGAGGTGCGTTTTAGAAACCTTTCAAAATCACATGGTGTACCATCTTCTGGGTTTCTCATGCATGTTTTCGATGTAGGAAGATGCCCTTGAACCTGGAGATTTGGGACCCATGGGATGGGTACCACGCAGTATTACTTTAAAGGGTCTTCGTTTGCTCACCCAACCTCACCAAACCTCTCAGCCCCAAGAGTGTCCACCCTTATGTCTCATCCAGCTGTGGGTCTAGATATGGTCAATCCAGGTTGCATCACAGCCCCTGAACGAATTTTGTAAGAATTTCTCTCTCTTGCACTGTCTTTGTTTTACGGGTTTTTAAAAGTAATTTATTTTTATAATGGGGTTTAGCTGCTTTTCACGGCTGTGTTTAAGCGGCTTTACACCCACTTGACTCACTTCCAGACACGTATCAATACATAGGTTTTAAGATTCTTACTAGTCACGTATATTCTTGTGTGGTGAATAGGGGGTGTTGTGTCCAGTTCACTGAGCAAGGAGTAGGTCTTTTCTATTACATATTGGGTGTATGGAACGGTATCTGAGCGAATTTGAAACCCTTGTTTTATGCATCACCCCACCTCACCTTTCCCGTTAAGCAGCCATAGTGTGTTTTCTAAACGTGTGACTCTGTTCTGTTTTGTAATTCAGTTCAAGTGTAGCGGTTTTTACATTCCCTCTATAAGTGATACCTTATGATAAGTGTCTTTTTCTGTGTGACATATTTCACTTGGAATCGTCGTACCTAAATCCACTCATCTTGCTTCTCCTAGCCTTATGACATTGATTTCATGTCTGAGTGATATTCCATTGTACATAAGGACCACAACTTCTTTATCCATTTTTCTCTTTCCTGGGATATTTAAGGTGTCATGAACTGGAGGTTCTTGTCAACAGAGCAGCCCTAAACTTTGGGGTGCCTGTGTCTTGCTGATTTTTAGTTTTCCCAATTTATACGCCCATGAGTGGACGTGCCCTATGCTCCCTAACCTGTGTTTTTTCGATGTTTCAGGACACACCGTACACTTCTCCAGAGTGGCTGTTGGCAATTAACATCACGCCTATCAGCGTAGCAAGGCTGCCATTTCTCCATGGCCTGTCCTGCATTTCTGGTTTTGACAATTTTTTAGCATGGCCCTTTTGACCGATGGGAAGCGGGACTTCTTTGTAGCGCTGATTTGCTTTTCCAGGGTGCTTGGTTGGCCAAAAAGGGCGTATGCGTTTTTTCCTGAATATATTCAGGAAAAAACGCATACGCCCTTTTTGGCCAAGGGCATCATTGTCGACCTTTTGCCGCTTTTCATGTGCTTTAAAGGCAATTCGAATCTACCTCCTGAAATCTGTTTCCTGCAATTCTGCCTTGCTTTCAAATCCTCTTCGTTCCATTCCCTCAATATATCTGTGGTGAGAGTTATCATTTATAACTCTGCGGGTTTGTGAATTGCAGTTTCCCTGAGCTCCATTTTTCAACTATCTTTTTTGGGAGCTGGCCGCAAAAGCGCAGTATTGCCTCAGGCGCTATTGTGCTTCTGGGCGGCAGGATGAGCCTGTGGTTAATTCTTCTTCCTGATGGGAAAATAGAGTGACCTGTGCCTGTCCCAACACCTAGATCTAGTCTCTCATTGGTTGCCCCTCTTCCCGTTCATCCTCAGGACAAATTGCAACCTGTATGGATCAGGAGCTTAAAGGTGCTGATTCTGCAAGTAGGGAGATTGCTAGTAAAGTAGCTGGAAAGGCGAACCCGAGCACAAGGAGGTGAGAAATGGGGTGCGTTTTAGTAACCTTTCAAAATCACACGGTGTACCATCTTCTGAGTTTCTCATGCATGTTTTCGATGTAGGAAGATGCCCTTGAACCTGGAGATTTGGGACCCATGGGATGGTTACCACGCAGTATTACTTTAAAGGGTCTGCGTTTGCTCACCCAACCTCACCCAACCTTTCAGCCCCAAGAGTTTCCAACCTTATGTCTCATCCAGCTGTGTGTCTAGATATGGTCAATCCAGGTTGCATCACAGCCCCTGAACGAATTTTGTAAGAATTTCTCTCTCTTTCACTGTCTTTGTTTTACGGGTTTTTAAAAGTAATTTATTTTTATAATGGGGTTTAGCTGCTTTTCACGGCTGTGTTTATGCGGCTTTACACCCACTTGACTCACTTCCAGAGAGATATCAATACATAGGTTTTACGATTATTACTAGTCAGATATATTCTTGTGCGGTGAATAGGGGGTGTTGAGTCCAGTTCACTGAGCAAGGAGTAGGCCTTGTCTATTACATATTGGGTGTATGGAACGGTATCTGAGCGAATTTGAAACCCTTGTTTTATGCATCACCCCACCTCACCTTTCCCGTTAAGCAGCCATAGTGTGTTTTCTAAACGTGTGACTCTGTTCCCTTTGTAATTCAGTTCAAGTGTAGCGGTTTTTACATTCCCTCTATAAGTGATAGCTTATGATAAATGTCTTTTTCTGTGTGACTTAGTTCACTTAGAATCGTCATACCTAAATCCACTCATCTTGCTTCTACTAGCCTTATGACATTGATTTCATGTCTGAGTGATATTCCTTTGTACATAAGGACCACAACTTCTTTATCCATTTTTCTCTTTCCTGGGATATTTAAGGTGTCATGAAGTGGAGGTTCTTGTCAACATAGCAGCCCTAAACATTGGGGTGCCTGTGTCTTGCTGATTTTTAGTTTTCCCAATTTATACGCCCATGAGTGCACGTGCCCTATGCTCCCTAAGCTGTTTTTTCGATGTTTCAGGACACACCGTACACTTCTCCAGAGTGGCTGTTGGCAATTTACATCCCGCCCAACAGCGTAGCAAGGCTGCCATTTCTCCATGGCCTGTCCTGCATTTCTGGTTTTGACACTTTTTGCAGCATGGCCCTTTTGACCGATGGGAAGCGAGACTTCTTTGTAGCGCTGATTTGCCTTTCCAGGTTGCTTGGTTGGCCAAAAAGGGCGTATCCGTTTTTTCCTGAATATATTCAGGAAAAAACTCATACGCCCTTTTTGGCCAAGGGCATCACTGTCGACGTTTTGCCAATTTTCATGTGCTTTAAAGGCGATTCGAATCTACCTCCTGAAACATGTTTCCTGCAATTCTGCCTTGCTTTCAAATCCTCTTCGTTGCCTTCCCTCAATATATTTGTTGACGAGAGTTACCATTTATAACTCTGCGGGTTTGTGAATGGCAGTGCCCCTGAGCTCCATTTTTCAACTGTCTTTTTTGGGAGCTGGCCGCAAAAGCACGGGATTGCCTCAGGCCCTATTCAGGTTCCGGGGGGCAGGCTGAGCCTGTGGTTAATTCTTCTTCCTGATGGGAAAATAGAGTGACCTGTGCCTGTCCCAACACCTAGATCTAGTCTCTCATTGGTTGCCCCTCTTCCCGTTCATCCTCAGGACAAATTGCAACCTGTACAGAACAGGAGGTTAAAGGTGCTGATTCTCCAAGTAGGGAGATTGCTAGTAAAGTAGCTGGAATGGCGAACCCGAGCACAAGGAGATGAGAAATGAGGTGCTTTTTAGAAACCTTTCAAAATCACACGGTGTACCATCTTCTGGGTTTCTCATGCATGTTTTCGATGTAGGAAGATGCCCTTGAACCTGGAGATTTGGGACCCATGGGATGGGTACCACGCAGTATTATTTTAAGGGTCTGCGTTTGCTCACCCAACCTCACCCAACCTCTCAGCCCCAAGAGTGTCCACCCTTATGTCTCATCCAGCTGTGGGTCTAGATATGGTCAATCCAGGTTGCATCAAAGCCCCTGAACGAATTATGTAAGAATTTCTCTCTCTTTCACTGTCTTTCTTTTACGGGTTTTTAAAAGTAATTTATTTTTATAATGGGGTTTAGCTGCCTTTCACGGCTGTGTTTATGCGGCTTTACACCCACTTGACTCACTTCCAGAGAGATATCAATACATAGGTTTTACGATTCTTACTAGTCAGACATATAATTGTGCGGTGAATAGGGGGTGTTGAGTCCAGTTCACTGAGCAAGGAGTTGGTCTTGTCTATTACATATTGGGTGTATGGAACGGTATCTGAGTGAATTTGAAACCCTTGTTTTATGAATCACCCCACCTCACCTTTCCCGTTAAGCAGCCATAGTGTGTTTTCTAAACGTGTGACTCTGTTCTGTTTTGTAATTCAGTTCAAGTGTAGCGGTTTTTACATTCCCTCTATAAGTGATACCTTATGATAAGTGTCTTTTTCTGTGTGACTCATTTCACTTGGAATCGTCGTACCTAAATCCACTCATCTTGCTTCTTCTAGCCTTATGACATTGATTTCATGTCTGAGTGATATTCCATTGTACATAAGGACCACAACTTCTTTATCCATTTTTCTCTTTCCTGGGATATTTAAGGTGTCATGAACTGGAGGTTCTTGTCAACAGAGCAGCCCTAAACTTTGGGGTGCCTGTGTCTTGCTGATTTTTAGTTTTCCCAATTTATACGCCCATGAGTGGACGTGCCCTATGCTCCCTAAGCTGTGTTTTTTCGATGTTTCAGGACACACCGTACACTTCTCCAGAGTGGCTGTTGGCAATTTACATCCCTCCCATCAGCGTAGCAAGGCTGCCATTTCTCCATGGCCTGTCCTGCATTTCTGGTTTTGAAAATTTTTGCAGCATGGCCCTTTTGACCGATGGGAAGCGAGAATTCTTGGTAGCGCTGATTTGCCTTTCCAGGTTGCTTGTTTGGCCAAAAAGGGCGTATGCGTTTTTTCCTGAATATATTCAGGAAACAACGCATACGCCCTTTTTGGCCAAGGTCATCATTGTCGACGTTTTGCCACCTTTCATGTGCTTTAAAGGCGATTCGAATCTACCTCCTGAAACCTGTTTCCTGCAATTCTGCCTTGCTTTCAAATCCTCTTCGTTGCCTTCCCTCAATATATTTGTGGACGAGAGTTATCATTTATAACTCAGCAGGTTTGTGAATTGCAGTGCCCCTGAGCTCCATTTTTCAACTGTCTTTTTTGGGAGCTGGCCGCAAAAGCACGGGATTGCCTCAGGCCCTATTCTGGTTCCCGGCGGCAGGCTGAACCTGTGTTTAATTCTTCTTCCTGATGGGAAAATAGAGTGACCTGTGCCTGTCCCAACACCTAGATCTAGTCTCTCATTGGTTGCCCGTCTTCCCGTTCATCCTCAGGACAAATTGCAACCTGTAGGGAACAGGAGCTTAAAGGTGCTGATTCTCCAAGTAGGGAGATTGCTAGTAAAGTAGCTGGAAAGGCGAACCCCAGCACAAGGAGATGAGAAATGTGGTTCATTTTGGAAACCTTTCAAAATCACACGGTGTACCATCTTCTGGGTTTCTCATGCATGTTTTCGATGTAGGAAGATGCCCTTGAACCTGGAGATTTGGGACCCATGGGATGGGTACCACGCAGTATTACTTTAAAGGGTCTGCGTTGGCTCACCCAACCTCACCAAACCTCTCAGCCCCAAGAGTGTCCACCCTTATGTCTCATCCAGCTGTGGGTCTAGATATGGTCAATCCAGGTTGCATCACGGCCCCTGAACGAATTTTGTAAGAATTTCTCTCTCTTTCACTGTCTTTGTTTTACGGGTTTTTAAAAGTAATTTATTTTTATAATGGGGTTTAGCTGCTTTTCACGGCTGTGTTTAAGCGGCTTTACACCCACTTGACTCACTTCCAGACACGTATCAATACATAGGTTTTAAGATTCTTACTAGTCACGTATATTCTTGTGCGGTGAATAGGGGGTGTTGTGTCCAGTTCACTGAGCAAGGAGTAGGTCTTTTCTATTACATATTGGGTGTATGGAACGGTATCTGAGCGAATTTGAAACCCTTGTTTTATGCATCACCCCACCTCACCTTTCCCGTTAAGCAGCCATAGTGTGTTTTCTAAACGTGTGACTCTGTTCTGTTTTGTAATTCAGTTCAAGTGTAGCGGTTTTTACATTCCCTCTATAAGTGATACCTTATGATAAGTGTCTTTTTCTGTGTGACTTATTTCACTTGGAATCGTCGTACCTAAATCCACTCATCTTGCTTCTGCTAGCCTTATGACATTGATTTCATGTCTGAGTGATATTCCATTGTACATAAGGACCACAACTTCTTTATCCATTTTTCTCTTTCCTGGGATATTTAAGGTGTCATGAACTGGAGGTTCTTGTCAACAGAGCAGCCCTAAACTTTGGGGTGCCTGTGTCTTGCTGATTTTTAGTTTTCCCAATTTATACGCCCATGAGTGGACGTGCCCTATGCTCCCTAACCTGTGTTTTTTCGATGTTTCAGGACACACCGTACACTTCTCCAGAGTGGCTGTTGGCAATTAACATCACGCCTATCAGCGTAGCAAGGCTGCCATTTCTCCATGGCCTGTCCTGCATTTCTGGTTTTGACACTTTTTTAGCATGGCCCTTTTGACCGATGGGAAGCGAGACTTCTTTGTAGCGCTGATTTGCCTTTCCAGGGTGCTTGGTTGGCCAAAAAGGGCGTATGCGTTTTTTCCTGAATATATTCAGGAAAAAACGCATACGCCCTTTTTGGCCAAGGGCATCATTGTCGACCTTTTGCCGCTTTTCATGTGCTTTAAAGGCAATTCGAATCTACCTCCTGAAATCTGTTTCCTGCAATTCTGCCTTGCTTTCAAATCCTCTTCGTTCCATTCCCTCAATATATCTGTGGATGAGAGTTATCATTTATAACTCTGCGGGTTTGTGAATTGCAGTGTCCCTGAGCTCCATTTTTCAACTCGCTTTTTTGGGAGCTGTCCGCAAAAGCGCAGTATTGCCTCAGGCGCTATTGTGCTTCTGGACGGCAGGCTGAGCCTGTGGTTAATTCTTCTTCCTGATGGGAAAATAGAGTGACCTGTGCCTGTCCCAACACCTAGATCTAGTCTCTCATTGGTTGCCCCTCTTCCCGTTCATCCTCAGGAGAAATTGCAACCTGTATGGATCAGGAGCTTAAAGGTGCTGATTCTGCAAGTAGGGAGATTGCTAGTAAAGTAGCTGGAAAGGCGAACCCGAGCACAAGGAGGTGAGAAATGGAGTGCGTTTTAGAAACCTTTCAAAATCACACGGTGTACCATCTTCTGAGTTTCTCATGCATGTTTTCGATGTAGGAAGATGCCCTTGAACCTGGAGATTTGGGACCCATGGGATGGGTACCACGCAGTATTACTTTAAAGGGTCTGCGTTTGCTCACCCAACCTCACCCAAACTGTCAGCCCCAAGAGTGTCCAACCTTATGTCTCATCCAGCTGTGGGTCTAGATATGGTCAATCCAGGTTGCATCACAGCCCCTGAACGAATTTTGTAAGAATTTCTCTCTCTTTCACTGTCTTTGTTTTACGGGTTTTTAAAAGTAATTTATTTTTATAATGGGGTTTAGCTGCTTTTCACGGCTGTGTTTATGCGGCTTTACACCCACTTGACTCACTTCCAGAGAGATATCAATACATAGGTTTTACGATTCTTACTAGTCAGACATATTATTGTGCGGTGAATAGGGGGTGTTGAGTCCAGTTCACTGAGCAAGGAGTTGGTCTTGTCTATTACATATTGGGTGTATGGAACGGTATCTGAGTGAATTTGAAACCCTTGTTTTATGCATCACCCCAACTCACCTTTCCCGTTAAGCAGCCATAGTGTGTTTTCTAAACGTGTGACTCTGTTCTGTTTTGTAATTCAGTTCAAGTGTAGCGGTTTTTACATTCCCTCTCTAAGTGATAGCTTATGATAAGTGTCTTTTTCTGTGTGACTTATTTCACTTAGAATCGTCGTTCCTAAATCCACTCATCTTGCTTCTACTAGCCTTATGACATTGATTTCATGTCTGAGTGATATTCCATTGTACATAAAGACCACAACTTCTTTATCCATTTTTCTCTTTCCTGGGATATTTACGGTGTCATGAAGTGGAGGTTCTTGTCAACAGAGCTGCCCTAAACTTTGGGGTGCCTGTGTCTTGCTGATTTTTAGTTTTCCCAATTTATACGCCCATGAGTGGACGTGCCCTATGCTCCCTAAGCTGTGTTTTTTCGATGTTTCAGGACACACCGTACACTTCTCCAGAGTGGCTGTTGGCAATTTACATCCCTCCCATCAGCGTAGCAAGGCTGCCATTTCTCCATGGCCTGTCCTGCATTTCTGGTTTTGAAAATTTTTGCAGCATGGCCCTTTTGACCGATGGGAAGCGAGAATTCTTGGTAGCGCTGATTTGCCTTTCCAGGTTGCTTGGTTGGCCAAAAAGGGCGTATGCGTTTTTTCCTGAATATATTCAGGAAACAACGCATACGCCCTTTTTGGCCAAGGTCATCATTGTCGACGTTTTGCCACCTTTCATGTGCTTTAAAGGCGATTCGAATCTATCTCCTGAAACCTGTTTCCTGCAATTCTGCCTTGCTTTCAAATCCTCTTCGTTGCCTTCCCTCAATATATTTGTGGACGAGAGTTATCATTTATAACTCAGCAGGTTTGTGAATTGCAGTGCCCCTGAGCTCCATTTTTCAACTGTCTTTTTTGGGAGCTGGCCGCAAAAGCACGGGATTGCATCAGGCCCTATTCTGGTTCCCGGCGGAAGGCTGAACCTGTGTTTAATTCTTCTTCCTGATGGGAAAATAGAGTGACCTGTGCCTGTCCCAACACCTAGATCTAGTCTCTCATTGGTTGCCCGTCTTCCCGTTCATCCTCAGGACAAATTGCAACCTGTAGGGAACAGGAGCTTAAAGGTGCTGATTCTCCAAGTAGGGAGATTGCTAGTAAAGTAGCTGGAAAGGCGAACCCCAGCACAAGGAGATGAGAAATGTGGTACATTTTGGAAACCTTTCAAAATCACACGGTGTACCATCTTCTGGGTTTCTCATGCATGTTTTCGATGTAGGAAGATGCCCTTGAACCTGGAGATTTGGGACCCATGGGATGGGTACCACGCAGTATTACTTTAAAGGGTCTGCGTTTGCTCACCCAACCTCACCAAACCTCTCAGCCCCAAGAGTGTCCACCCTTATGTCTCATCCAGCTGTGGGTCTAGATATGGTCAATCCAGGTTGCATCACGGCCCCTGAACGAATTTTGTAAGAATTTCTCTCTCTTTCACTGTCTTTGTTTTACGGGTTTTTAAAAGTAATTTATTTTTATAATGGGGTTTAGCTGCTTTTCACGGCTGTGTTTAAGCGGCTTTACACCCACTTGACTCACTTCCAGACACGTATCAATACATAGGTTTTAAGATTCTTACTAGTCACGTATATTCTTGTGCGGTGAATAGGGGGTGTTGTGTCCAGTTCACTGAGCAAGGAGTAGGTCTTTTCTATTACATATTGGGTGTATGGAACGGTATCTGAGCGAATTTGAAACCCTTGTTTTATGCATCACCCCACCTCACCTTTCCCGTTAAGCAGCCATAGTGTGTTTTCTAAACGTGTGACTCTGTTCTGTTTTGTAATTCAGTTCAAGTGTAGCGGTTTTTACATTCCCTCTATAAGTGATACCTTATGATAAGTGTCTTTTTCTGTGTGACTTATTTCACTTGGAATCGTCGTACCTAAATCCACTCATCTTGCTTCTCCTAGCCTTATGACATTGATTTCATGTCTGAGTGATATTCCATTGTACATAAGGACCACAACTTCTTTATCCATTTTTCTCTTTCCTGGGATATTTAAGGTGTCATGAACTGGAGGTTCTTGTCAAGAGAGCAGCCCTAAACTTTGGGGTGCCTGTGTCTTGCTGATTTTTAGTTTTCCCAATTTATACGCCCATGAGTGGACGTGCCCTATGCTCCCTAAGCTGTGTTTTTTCGATGTTTCAGGACACACCGTACACTTCTCCAGAGTGGCTGTTGGCAATTAACATCACGCCTATCAGCGTAGCAAGGCTGCCATTTCTCCATGGCCTGTCCTGCATTTCTGGTTTTGACACTTTTTTAGCATGGCCCTTTTGACCGATGGGAAGCGGGACTTCTTTGTAGCGCTGATTTGCCTTTCCAGGGTGCTTGGTTGGCCAAAAAGGGCGTATGCGTTTTTTCCTGAATATATTCAGGAAAAAACGCATACGCCCTTTTTGGCCAAGGGCATCATTGTCGACCTTTTGCCGCTTTTCATGTGCTTTAAAGGCAATTCGAATCTACCTCCTGAAATCTGTTTCCTGCAATTCTGCCTTGCTTTCAAATCCTCTTCGTTGCCTTCCCTCAATATATTTGTTGACGAGAGTTACCATTTATAACTCTGCGGGTTTGTGAATGGCAGTGCCCCTGAGCTCCATTTTTCAACTGTCTTTTTTGGGAGCTGGCCGCAAAAGCACGGGATTGCCTCAGGCCCTATTCAGGTTCCGGGGGGCAGGCTGAGCCTGTGGTTAATTCTTCTTCCTGATGGGAAAATAGAGTGACCTGTGCCTGTCCCAACACCTAGATCTAGTCTCTCATTGGTTGCCCCTCTTCCCGTTCATCCTCAGGACAAATTGCAACCTGTACAGAACAGGAGGTTAAAGGTGCTGATTCTCCAAGTAGGGAGATTGCTAGTAAAGTAGCTGGAATGGCGAACCCGAGCACAAGGAGATGAGAAATGAGGTGCTTTTTAGAAACCTTTCAAAATCACACGGTGTACCATCTTCTGGGTTTCTCATGCATGTTTTCGATGTAGGAAGATGCCCTTGAACCTGGAGATTTGGGACCCATGGGATGGGTACCACGCAGTATTATTTTAAGGGTCTGCGTTTGCTCACCCAACCTCACCCAACCTCTCAGCCCCAAGAGTGTCCACCCTTATGTCTCATCCAGCTGTGGGTCTAGATATGGTCAATCCAGGTTGCATCAAAGCCCCTGAACGAATTATGTAAGAATTTCTCTCTCTTTCACTGTCTTTCTTTTACGGGTTTTTAAAAGTAATTTATTTTTATAATGGGGTTTAGCTGCCTTTCACGGCTGTGTTTATGCGGCTTTACACCCACTTGACTCACTTCCAGAGAGATATCAATACATAGGTTTTACGATTCTTACTAGTCAGACATATAATTGTGCGGTGAATAGGGGGTGTTGAGTCCAGTTCACTGAGCAAGGAGTTGGTCTTGTCTATTACATATTGGGTGTATGGAACGGTATCTGAGTGAATTTGAAACCCTTGTTTTATGAATCACCCCACCTCACCTTTCCCGTTAAGCAGCCATAGTGTGTTTTCTAAACGTGTGACTCTGTTCTGTTTTGTAATTCAGTTCAAGTGTAGCGGTTTTTACATTCCCTCTATAAGTGATACCTTATGATAAGTGTCTTTTTCTGTGTGACTCATTTCACTTGGAATCGTCGTACCTAAATCCACTCATCTTGCTTCTTCTAGCCTTATGACATTGATTTCATGTCTGAGTGATATTCCATTGTACATAAGGACCACAACTTCTTTATCCATTTTTCTCTTTCCTGGGATATTTAAGGTGTCATGAACTGGAGGTTCTTGTCAACAGAGCAGCCCTAAACTTTGGGGTGCCTGTGTCTTGCTGATTTTTAGTTTTCCCAATTTATACGCCCATGAGTGGACGTGCCCTATGCTCCCTAAGCTGTGTTTTTTCGATGTTTCAGGACACACCGTACACTTCTCCAGAGTGGCTGTTGGCAATTTACATCCCTCCCATCAGCGTAGCAAGGCTGCCATTTCTCCATGGCCTGTCCTGCATTTCTGGTTTTGAAAATTTTTGCAGCATGGCCCTTTTGACCGATGGGAAGCGAGAATTCTTGGTAGCGCTGATTTGCCTTTCCAGGTTGCTTGTTTGGCCAAAAAGGGCGTATGCGTTTTTTCCTGAATATATTCAGGAAACAACGCATACGCCCTTTTTGGCCAAGGTCATCATTGTCGACGTTTTGCCACCTTTCATGTGCTTTAAAGGCGATTCGAATCTACCTCCTGAAACCTGTTTCCTGCAATTCTGCCTTGCTTTCAAATCCTCTTCGTTGCCTTCCCTCAATATATTTGTGGACGAGAGTTATCATTTATAACTCAGCAGGTTTGTGAATTGCAGTGCCCCTGAGCTCCATTTTTCAACTGTCTTTTTTGGGAGCTGGCCGCAAAAGCACGGGATTGCCTCAGGCCCTATTCTGGTTCCCGGCGGCAGGCTGAACCTGTGTTTAATTCTTCTTCCCGATGGGAAAATAGAGTGACCTGTGCCTGTCCCAACACCTAGATCTAGTCTCTCATTGGTTGCCCGTCTTCCCGTTCATCCTCAGGACAAATTGCAACCTGTAGGGAACAGGAGCTTAAAGGTGCTGATTCTCCAAGTAGGGAGATTGCTAGTAAAGTAGCTGGAAAGGCGAACCCCAGCACAAGGAGATGAGAAATGTGGTTCATTTTGGAAACCTTTCAAAATCACACGGTGTACCATCTTCTGGGTTTCTCATGCATGTTTTCGATGTAGGAAGATGCCCTTGAACCTGGAGATTTGGGACCCATGGGATGGGTACCACGCAGTATTACTTTAAAGGGTCTGCGTTTGCTCACCCAACCTCACCAAACCTCTCAGCCCCAAGAGTGTCCACCCTTATGTCTCATCCAGCTGTGGGTCTAGATATGGTCAATCCAGGTTGCATCACGGCCCCTGAACGAATTTTGTAAGAATTTCTCTCTCTTTCACTGTCTTTGTTTTACGGGTTTTTAAAAGTAATTTATTTTTATAATGGGGTTTAGCTGCTTTTCACGGCTGTGTTTAAGCGGCTTTACACCCACTTGACTCACTTCCAGACACGTATCAATACATAGGTTTTAAGATTCTTACTAGTCACGTATATTCTTGTGCGGTGAATAGGGGGTGTTGTGTCCAGTTCACTGAGCAAGGAGTAGGTCTTTTCTATTACATATTGGGTGTATGGAACGGTATCTGAGCGAATTTGAAACCCTTGTTTTATGCATCACCCCACCTCACCTTTCCCGTTAAGCAGCCATAGTGTGTTTTCTAAACGTGTGACTCTGTTCTGTTTTGTAATTCAGTTCAAGTGTAGCGGTTTTTACATTCCCTCTATAAGTGATACCTTATGATAAGTGTCTTTTTCTGTGTGACTTATTTCACTTGGAATCGTCGTACCTAAATCCACTCATCTTGCTTCTGCTAGCCTTATGACATTGATTTCATGTCTGAGTGATATTCCATTGTACATAAGGACCAAATTTCTTTATCCATTTTTCTCTTTCCTGGGATATTTAAGGTGTCATGAACTGGAGGTTCTTGTCAACAGAGCAGCCCTAAACTTTGGGGTGCCTGTGTCTTGCTGATTTTTAGTTTTCCCAATTTATACGCCCATGAGTGGACGTGCCCTATGCTCCCTAAGCTGTGTTTTTTCGATGTTTCAGGACACACCGTACACTTCTCCAGAGTGGCTGTTGGCAATTAACATCACGCCTATCAGCGTAGCAAGGCTGCCATTTCTCCATGGCCTGTCCTGCATTTCTGGTTTTGACACTTTTTTAGCATGGCCCTTTTGACCGATGGGAAGCGAGACTTCTTTGTAGCGCTGATTTGCCTTTCCAGGGTGCTTGGTTGGCCAAAAAGGGCGTATGCGTTTTTTCCTGAATATATTCAGGAAAAAACGCATACGCCCTTTTTGGCCAAGGGCATCATTGTCGACCTTTTGCCGCTTTTCATGTGCTTTAAAGGCAATTCGAATCTACCTCCTGAAATCTGTTTCCTGCAATTCTGCCTTGCTTTCAAATCCTCTTCGTTCCATTCCCTCAATATATCTGTGGATGAGAGTTATCATTTATAACTCTGCGGGTTTGTGAATTGCAGTGTCCCTGAGCTCCATTTTTCAACTCGCTTTTTTGGGAGCTGTCCGCAAAAGCGCAGTATTGCCTCAGGCGCTATTGTGCTTCTGGACGGCAGGCTGAGCCTGTGGTTAATTCTTCTTCCTGATGGGAAAATAGAGTGACCTGTGCCTGTCCCAACACCTAGATCTAGTCTCTCATTGGTTGCCCCTCTTCCCGTTCATCCTCAGGAGAAATTGCAACCTGTATGGATCAGGAGCTTAAAGGTGCTGATTCTGCAAGTAGGGAGATTGCTAGTAAAGTAGCTGGAAAGGCGAACCCGAGCACAAGGAGGTGAGAAATGGAGTGCGTTTTAGAAACCTTTCAAAATCACACGGTGTACCATCTTCTGAGTTTCTCATGCATGTTTTCGATGTAGGAAGATGCCCTTGAACCTGGAGATTTGGGACCCATGGGATGGGTACCACGCAGTATTACTTTAAAGGGTCTGCGTTTGCTCACCCAACCTCACCCAAACTGTCAGCCCCAAGAGTGTCCAACCTTATGTCTCATCCAGCTGTGGGTCTAGATATGGTCAATCCAGGTTGCATCACAGCCCCTGAACGAATTTTGTAAGAATTTCTCTCTCTTTCACTGTCTTTGTTTTACGGGTTTTTAAAAGTAATTTATTTTTATAATGGGGTTTAGCTGCTTTTCACGGCTGTGTTTATGCGGCTTTACACCCACTTGACTCACTTCCAGAGAGATATCAATACATAGGTTTTACGATTCTTACTAGTCAGACATATTATTGTGCGGTGAATAGGGGGTGTTGAGTCCAGTTCACTGAGCAAGGAGTTGGTCTTGTCTATTACATATTGGGTGTATGGAACGGTATCTGAGTGAATTTGAAACCCTTGTTTTATGCATCACCCCAACTCACCTTTCCCGTTAAGCAGCCATAGTGTGTTTTCTAAACGTGTGACTCTGTTCTGTTTTGTAATTCAGTTCAAGTGTAGCGGTTTTTACATTCCCTCTCTAAGTGATAGCTTATGATAAGTGTCTTTTTCTGTGTGACTTATTTCACTTAGAATCGTCGTTCCTAAATCCACTCATCTTGCTTCTACTAGCCTTATGACATTGATTTCATGTCTGAGTGATATTCCATTGTACATAAAGACCACAACTTCTTTATCCATTTTTCTCTTTCCTGGGATATTTACGGTGTCATGAAGTGGAGGTTCTTGTCAACAGAGCTGCCCTAAACTTTGGGGTGCCTGTGTCTTGCTGATTTTTAGTTTTCCCAATTTATACGCCCATGAGTGGACGTGCCCTATGCTCCCTAAGCTGTGTTTTTTCGATGTTTCAGGACACACCGTACACTTCTCCAGAGTGGCTGTTGGCAATTTACATCCCTCCCATCAGCGTAGCAAGGCTGCCATTTCTCCATGGCCTGTCCTGCATTTCTGGTTTTGAAAATTTTTGCAGCATGGCCCTTTTGACCGATGGGAAGCGAGAATTCTTGGTAGCGCTGATTTGCCTTTCCAGGTTGCTTGGTTGGCCAAAAAGGGCGTATGCGTTTTTTCCTGAATATATTCAGGAAACAACGCATACGCCCTTTTTGGCCAAGGTCATCATTGTCGACGTTTTGCCACCTTTCATGTGCTTTAAAGGCGATTCGAATCTATCTCCTGAAACCTGTTTCCTGCAATTCTGCCTTGCTTTCAAATCCTCTTCGTTGCCTTCCCTCAATATATTTGTGGACGAGAGTTATCATTTATAACTCAGCAGGTTTGTGAATTGCAGTGCCCCTGAGCTCCATTTTTCAACTGTCTTTTTTGGGAGCTGGCCGCAAAAGCACGGGATTGCATCAGGCCCTATTCTGGTTCCCGGCGGAAGGCTGAACCTGTGTTTAATTCTTCTTCCTGATGGGAAAATAGAGTGACCTGTGCCTGTCCCAACACCTAGATCTAGTCTCTCATTGGTTGCCCGTCTTCCCGTTCATCCTCAGGACAAATTGCAACCTGTAGGGAACAGGAGCTTAAAGGTGCTGATTCTCCAAGTAGGGAGATTGCTAGTAAAGTAGCTGGAAAGGCGAACCCCAGCACAAGGAGATGAGAAATGTGGTACATTTTGGAAACCTTTCAAAATCACACGGTGTACCATCTTCTGGGTTTCTCATGCATGTTTTCGATGTAGGAAGATGCCCTTGAACCTGGAGATTTGGGACCCATGGGATGGGTACCACGCAGTATTACTTTAAAGGGTCTGCGTTTGCTCACCCAACCTCACCAAACCTCTCAGCCCCAAGAGTGTCCACCCTTATGTCTCATCCAGCTGTGGGTCTAGATATGGTCAATCCAGGTTGCATCACGGCCCCTGAACGAATTTTGTAAGAATTTCTCTCTCTTTCACTGTCTTTGTTTTACGGGTTTTTAAAAGTAATTTATTTTTATAATGGGGTTTAGCTGCTTTTCACGGCTGTGTTTAAGCGGCTTTACACCCACTTGACTCACTTCCAGACACGTATCAATACATAGGTTTTAAGATTCTTACTAGTCACGTATATTCTTGTGCGGTGAATAGGGGGTGTTGTGTCCAGTTCACTGAGCAAGGAGTAGGTCTTTTCTATTACATATTGGGTGTATGGAACGGTATCTGAGCGAATTTGAAACCCTTGTTTTATGCATCACCCCACCTCACCTTTCCCGTTAAGCAGCCATAGTGTGTTTTCTAAACGTGTGACTCTGTTCTGTTTTGTAATTCAGTTCAAGTGTAGCGGTTTTTACATTCCCTCTATAAGTGATACCTTATGATAAGTGTCTTTTTCTGTGTGACTTATTTCACTTGGAATCGTCGTACCTAAATCCACTCATCTTGCTTCTCCTAGCCTTATGACATTGATTTCATGTCTGAGTGATATTCCATTGTACATAAGGACCACAACTTCTTTATCCATTTTTCTCTTTCCTGGGATATTTAAGGTGTCATGAACTGGAGGTTCTTGTCAAGAGAGCAGCCCTAAACTTTGGGGTGCCTGTGTCTTGCTGATTTTTAGTTTTCCCAATTTATACGCCCATGAGTGGACGTGCCCTATGCTCCCTAAGCTGTGTTTTTTCGATGTTTCAGGACACACCGTACACTTCTCCAGAGTGGCTGTTGGCAATTAACATCACGCCTATCAGCGTAGCAAGGCTGCCATTTCTCCATGGCCTGTCCTGCATTTCTGGTTTTGACACTTTTTTAGCATGGCCCTTTTGACCGATGGGAAGCGGGACTTCTTTGTAGCGCTGATTTGCCTTTCCAGGGTGCTTGGTTGGCCAAAAAGGGCGTATGCGTTTTTTCCTGAATATATTCAGGAAAAAACGCATACGCCCTTTTTGGCCAAGGGCATCATTGTCGACCTTTTGCCGCTTTTCATGTGCTTTAAAGGCAATTCGAATCTACCTCCTGAAATCTGTTTCCTGCAATTCTGCCTTGCTTTCAAATCCTCTTCGTTCCATTCCCTCAATATATCTGTGGTGAGAGTTATCATTTATAACTCTGCGGGTTTGTGAATTGCAGTGTCCCTGAGCTCCATTTTTCAACTCGCTTTTTTGGGAGCTGGCCGCAAAAGCGCAGTATTGCCTCAGGCGCTATTGTGCTTCTGGGCGGCAGGCTGAGCCTGTGGTTAATTCTTCTTCCTGATGGGAAAATAGAGTGACCTGTGCCTGTCCCAACACCTAGATCTAGTCTCTCATTGGTTGCCCCTCTTCCCGTTCATCCTCAGGACAAATTGAAACCTGTATGGATCAGGAGCTTAAAGGTGCTGATTCTGCAAGTAGGGAGATTGCTAGTAAAGTAGCTGGAAAGGCGAACCCGAGCACAAGGAGGTGAGAAATGGGGTGCGTTTTAGAAACCTTTCAATATCACACGGTGTACCATCTTCTGAGTTTCTCATGCATGTTTTCGATGTAGGAAGATGCCCTTGAACCTGGAGATTTGGGACCCATGGGATGGGTACCACGCAGTATTACTTTAAAGGGTCTGCGTTTGCTCACCCAACCTCACCCAACCTGTCAGCCCCAAGAGTGTCCAACCTTATGTCTCATCCAGCTGTGGGTCTAGATATGGTCAATCCAGGTTGCATCATAGCCCCTGAACGAATTTTGTAAGAATTTCTCTCTCTTTCACTGTCTTTGTTTTACGGGTTTTTAAAAGTAATTTATTTTTATAATGGGGTTTAGCTGCTTTTCACGGCTGTGTTTATGCGGCTTTACACCCACTTGACTCACTTCCAGAGAGATATCAATACATAGGTTTTACGATTCTTACTAGTCAGACATATTATTGTGCGGTGAATAGGGGGTGTTGAGTCCAGTTCACTGAGCAAGGAGTAGGCCTTGTCTATTACATATTGGGTGTATGGAACGGTATCTGAGCGACTTTGAAACCCTTGTTTTATGCATCACCCCACCTCACCTTTCCCGTTAAGCAGCCATAGTGTGTTTTCTAAACGTGTGACTCTGTTCCCTTTGTAATTCAGTTCAAGTGTAGCGGTTTTTACATTCCCTCTATAAGTGATAGCTTATGATAAGTGTCTTTTTCTGTGTGACTTAGTTCACTTAGAATCGTCATACCTAAATCCACTCATCTTGCTTCTACTAGCCTTATGACATTGATTTCATGTCTGAGTGATATACCTTTGTACATAAGGACCACAACTTCTTTATCCATTTTTCTCTTTCCTGGGATATTTAAGGTGTCATGAAGTGGAGGTTCTTGTCAACATAGCAGCCCTAAACATTGGGGTGCCTGTGTCTTGCTGATTTTTAGTTTTCCCAATTTATACGCCCATATGTGCACGTGCCCTATGCTCCCTAAGCTGTTTTTTCGATGTTTCAGGACACACCGTACACTTCTCCAGAGTGGCTGTTGGCAATTTACATCCCGCCCATCAGCGTAGCAAGGCTGCCATTTCTCCATGGCCTGTCCTGCATTTCTGGTTTTGACACTTTTTGCAGCATGGCCCATTTGACCGATGGGAAGCGAGACTTCTTTGTAGCGCTGATTTGCCTTTCCAGGTTGCTTGGTTGGCCAAAAAGGGCGTATGCGTTTTTTCCTGAATATATTCAGGAAAAAACGCATACGCCCTTTTTGGCCAAGGGCATCTCTGTCGACGTTTTGCCACTTTTCATGTGCTTTAAAGGCGATTCGAATCTACCTCCTGAAACATGTTTCCTGCAATTCTGCCTTGCTTTCAAATCCTCTTCGTTGCCTTCCCTCAATATATTTGTTGACGAGAGTTACCATTTATAACTCTGCGGGTTTGTGAATGGCAGTGCCCTTGAGCTCCATTTTTCAACTGTCTTTTTTGGGAGCTGGCCGCAAAAGCACGGGATTGCCTCAGGCCCTATTCAGGTTCCGGGGGGCAGGCTGAGCCTGTGGTTAATTCTTCTTCCTGATGGGAAAATAGAGTGACCTGTGCCTGTCCCAACAACTAGATCTAGTCTCTCATTGGTTGCCCCTCTTCCCGTTCATCCTCAGGACAAATTGCAACCTGTACAGAACAGGAGGTTAAAGGTGCTGATTCTCCAAGTAGGGAGATTGCTAGTAAAGTACCTGGAATGGCGAACCCGAGCACAAGGAGATGAGAAATGAGGTGCGTTTTAGAAACCTTTCAAAATCACACGGTGTACCTTATTCTGGGTTTCTCATGCATGTTTTCGATGTAGGAAGATGCCCTTGAACCTGGAGATTTGGGACCCATGGGATGGGTACCACGCAGTATTACTTTAAAGGTTCTGCCTTTGCTCACCCAACCTCACCCAACCTCTCAGCCCCAAGAGTGTCCACCCTTATGTCTCATCCAGCTGTTGGTCTAGATATGGTCAATCCAGGTTGCATCAAAGCCCCTGAACGAATTATGTAAGAATTTCTCTCTCTTTCACTGTCTTTCTTTTACGGGTTTTTAAAAGTAATTTATTTTTATAATGGGGTTTAGCTGCCATTCACGGCTGTGTCTATGCGGCTTTACACCCACTTGACTCACTTCCAGAGAGATATCAATACATAGGTTTTACGATTCTTACTAGTCAGACATATTATTGTGCGGTGAATAGGGGGTGTTGAGTCCAGTTCACTGAGCAAGGAGTTGGTCTTGTCTATTACATATTGGGTGTATGGAACGGTATCTGAGCGAATTTGAAACCCTTGTTTTATGCATCACCCCAACTCACCTTTCCCGTTAAGCAGCCATAGTGTGTTTTCTAAACGTGTGACTCTGTTCTGTTTTGTAATTCAGTTCAAGTGTAGCGGTTTTTACATTCCCTCTCTAAGTGATAGCTTATGATAAGTGTCTTTTTCTGTGTGACTTATTTCACTTAGAATCGTCGTTCCTAAATCCACTCATCTTGCTTCTACTAGCCTTATGACATTGATTTCATGTCTGAGTGATATTCCATTGTACATAAGGACCACAACTTCTTTATCCATTTTTCTCTTTCCTGGGATATTTACGGTGTCATGAAGTGGAGGTTCTTGTCAACAGAGCTGCCCTAAACTTTGGGGTGCCTGTGTCTTGCTGATTTTTAGTTTTCCCAATTTATACGCCCATGAGTGGACGTGCCCTATGCTCCCTAAGCTGTGTTTTTTCGATGTTTCAGGACACACCGTACACTTCTCCAGAGTGGCTGTTGGCAATTTACATCCCTCCCATCAGCGTAGCAAGGCTGCCATTTCTCCATGGCCTGTCCTGCATTTCTGGTTTTGAAAATTTTTGCAGCATGGCCCTTTTGACCGATGGGAAGCGAGAATTCTTGGTAGCGCTGATTTGCCTTTCCAGGTTGCTTGGTTGGCCAAAAAGGGCGTATGCGTTTTTTCCTGAATATATTCAGGAAACAACGCATACGCCCTTTTTGGCCAAGGTCATCATTGTTGACGTTTTGCCACCTTTCATGTGCTTTAAAGGCGATTCGAATCTACCTCCTGAAACCTGTTTCCTGCAATTCTGCCTTGCTTTCAAATCCTCTTCGTTGCCTTCCCTCAATATATTTGTGGACGAGAGTTATCATTTATAACTCAGCAGGTTTGTGAATTGCAGTGCCCCTGAGCTCCATTTTTCAACTGTCTTTTTTGGGAGCTGGCCGCAAAAGCACGGGATTGCCTCAGGCCCTATTCTGGTTCCCGGCGGCAGGCTGAACCTGTGTTTAATTCTTCTTCCTGATGGGAAAATAGAGTGACCTGTGCCTGTCCCAACACCTAGATCTAGTCTCTCATTGGTTGCCCGTCTTCCCGTTCATCCTCAGGACAAATTGCAACCTGTAGGGAACAGGAGCTTAAAGGTGCTGATTCTCCAAGTAGGGAGATTGCTAGTAAAGTAGCTGGAAAGGCGAACCCCAGCACAAGGAGATGAGAAATGTGGTTCATTTTGGAAACTTTTCAAAATCACACGGTGTACCATCTTCTGGGTTTCTCATGCATGTTTTCGATGTAGGAAGATGCCCTTGAACCTGGAGATTTGGGACCCATGGGATGGGTACCACGCAGTATTACTTTAAAGGGTCTGCGTTTGCTCACCCAACCTCACCAAACCTCTCAGCCCCAAGAGTGTCCAACCTTATGTCTCATCCAGCTGTGGGTCTAGATATGGTCAATCCAGGTTGCATCACAGCCCCTGAACGAATTTTGTAAGAATTTCTCTCTCTTTCACTGTCTTTGTTTTACGGGTTTTTAAAAGTAATTTATTTTTATAATGGGGTTTAGCTGCTTTTCACGGCTGTGTTTAAGCGGCTTTACACCCACTTGACTCACTTCCAGACACGTATCAATACATAGGTTTTAAGATTCTTACTAGTCACGTATATTCTTGTGCGGTGAATAGGGGGTGTTGTGTCCAGTTCACTGAGCAAGGAGTAGGTCTTTTCTATTACATATTGGGTGTATGGAACGGTATCTGAGCGAATTTGAAACCCTTGTTTTATGCATCACCCCACCTCACCTTTCCCGTTAAGCAGCCATAGTGTGTTTTCTAAACGTGTGACTCTGTTCTGTTTTGTAATTCAGTTCAAGTGTAGCGGTTTTTACATTCCCTCTATAAGTGATACCTTATGATAAGTGACTTTTTCTGTATGACTTATTTCACTTGGAATCGTCGTACCTAAATCCACTCATCTTGCTTCTCCTAGCCTTATGACATTGATTTCATGTCTGAGTGATATTCCACTGTACATAAGGACCACAACTTCTTTATCCATTTTTCTCTTTCCTGGGATATTTAAGGTGTCATGAAGTGGAGGTTCTTGTCAACAGAGCAGCCCTAAACTTTGGTTTGCCTGTGTCTTGCTGATTTTTAATTTTCCCAATTTATACGCCCATGAGTGGAAGTGCCCTATGCTCCATAAGCTGTGTTTTTTCGATGTTTAAGGCCACACCGTACACTTCTCCAGAGTGGCTGTTGGCAATTAACATCACGCCTATCAGCGTAGCAAGGCTGCCATTTCTCCATGGCCTGTCCTGCATTTCTGGTTTTGACACTTTTTTAGCATGGCCCTTTTGACCGATGGGAAGCGAGACTTCTTTGTAGCGCTGATTTGCCTTTCCAGGGTGCTTGGTTGGCCAAAAAGGGCGTATGCGTTTTTTCCTGAATATATTCAGAAAAAAACGCATACGCCCTTTTTGGCCAAGGGCATCATTGTCGACGTTTTGCCGCTTTTCATGTGCTTTAAAGCCGATTCGAATCTACCTCCTGAAACCAGTTTCCTGCAATTCTGCCTTGCTTTCAAATCCTCTTCGTTCCATTCCCTCAATATATCTGTGGATGAGAGTTATCATTTATAATTCTGCAGGTTTGTGAATTGCAGTACCCATGTGCTCCATTTTTCAACTGGCTTTTTTGGGAGCTGGCCGCAGAAGCGCGGGATTGCCTCACGCCCTATTCTGGTTCCTGGCGGCAGGCTGAGCCTGTGGTTAATTCTTCTTCCTCATGGGAAAATAGAGTGACCTGTGCCTGTCCCAACACCTAGATCTAGTCTCTCATTGGTTGTCCCTCTTCCCGTTCATCCTCAGGACAAATTGCAACCTGTATGGAACAGGAGGTTAAAGGTGCTGTTTCTCCAAGTAGGGAGATTACTAGTTAAGAAGCTGGAATGGCGAACCCGAGCACAAGGAGATGAGAAATGAGGTGCGTTTCAGAAACCTTTCCCGTTCAGACGGTGTACCATCTTCTAGGTTTCTCATGCATGTTTTCGATGTAGGAAGATTCCCTTGAACCTGGACATTTGGGACCCATGGGATGGGTACCACACAGTATTACTTTAAAGGGTCTGCGTTTGCTCACCCAACCTCACCAAACCTCTCATCCCCAAGAGTGTCCACCCTTATGTCTCATCCAGCTGTGGGTCTAGATATGGTCAATCCAGGTTGCATCACAGCCTCTGAACGAATTTTGTAAGAATTTCTCTCTCTTTCACTGTCTTTGTTTTACGGGTTTTTAAAAGTAATTTATTTTTATAATGGGGTTTAGCTGCTTTTCACGGCTGTGTTTATGCGGATTTACACTCACTTTACTCACTTCCAGAGAGATATCAATACATAGGTTTTAAGATTCTTACTAGTCACATATATTCTTGTGCGGTGAATAGGGGGTGTTGAGTCCAGTTCACTGAGCAAGGAGTAGGTCTTGTCTATTACATATTGGGTGTATGGAACGGTATCTGAGCGAATTTGAAACCCTTGTTTTATGCATCACCCCAACTCACCTTTCCCGTTAAGCAGCCATAGTGTGTTTTCTAAACGTGTGACTCTGTTCTGTTTTGTAATTCAGTTCAAGTGTAGCGGTTTTTACATTCCCTCTATAAGTGATAGCTTATGATAAGTGTCTTTTTCTGTGTGACTTATTTCACTTAGAATCGTCTTACCTAAGTTCACTCATCTTGCTTCTACTTGCCTTATGACATTGATTTCATATCTGAGTGATATTCCATTGTACATAAGGACCACAACTTCTTTATCCATTTTTCTCTTTCCGGGGATATTTAAGGTGTCATGAAGTGGAGGTCCTTGTCAACAGAGCAGCCCTAAACTTTGGGGTGCCTGTGTCTTGCTGATTTTTAGTTTTCCCAATTTATACGCCCATGAGTGGACGTGCCCTATGCTCCCTAAGCTGTGTTTTTTCGATGTTTCAGGACACACCGTACACTTCTCCAGAGTGGCTGCTGACAATTTACATCGCACCCATCAGCGTAGCAAGGCTGCCATTTCTCCATGGCCTCTTCTGCATTTCTGGTTTTGACACTTTTTGCAGCATGACCATTTTGACCGATGGGAAGCGAGACTTCTTTGTAGCGCTGATTTGCCTTTCCAGGTTGCTTGGTTGGCCAAAGAGGGCGTATGCGTTTTTTCCTGAATACATTCAGGAAAAAACGCATACGCCCTTTTTGGCCAAGGGCATCATTGTCGAAGTTTTGCCGCTTTTCATGTGCTTTAAAGCCGATTCGAATCTACCTCCTGAAACCTGTTTCCTGCAATTCTGCCTTGCTTTCAAATACTCTTCGTTGCCTTCCCTCAATATATTTGTGGACGAGAGTTATCATTTATAACTCTGCAGGTTTGTGAATTTCAGTGCCCATGTGCTCCATTTTTCAACTGGCTTTTTTGGGAGCTGGCCGCAGAAGCGCGGGATTGCCTCAGGCACTATTCTGCTTCCCGGCGGCAGGCTGAGCCTGTGGTTAATTCTTCTTCCTGATGGGAAAATAGAGTGACCTGTGCCTGTCCCAACACCTAGATCTAGTCTCTCATTGGTTGCCCCTCTTCCCGTTCTTCCTCAGGACAAATTGCAACCTGTACAGATCAGGAGGTTAAAGGTGCTTTTTCTCCAAGAAGGGAGATTGCTAGTAAAGTAGCTGGAATGGCGAACCCGAGCACAAGGAGATGAGAAATGAGGTGCGTTTTAGAAACCTTTCCCGATCACACGGTGTACCATCTTCTGGGTTTCTCATGCATGTTTTCGATGCAGGAAGATGCCCTTGAACCTGGAGATTTGGGACCCATGGGATGGGTACCACACAGTATTATTTTAAAGGGTCTGCGTTTGCTCACCCAACCTCACCAAACCTGTCAGCCCCAAGAGTGTCCACCCTTAGGTCTCATCCAGCTATTGGTCTAGATATGGTCAATCCAGGTTGCATCACAACCCCTGAACGAATTGTGTAAGAATTTCCCTTCTTTCACTGTCTTTGTTTTACGGGTTTTTACAAGTAATTTATTTTTATAATGGGGTTTAGCTGCTTTTCACGGCTGTGTTTATCCGGCTTTACACCCACTTGACACACTTCCAGAGAGATATCAATACATAGGTTTTAAGATTCTTACTAGTCAGATATATACTTGTGCGGTGAATAGGGGGTGTTGAGTCCAGTTCACTGAGCAAGGAGTAGGTCTTGTCTATTACATATTGGGTGTATGGAACGGTATCTGAGCTAATTTGAAACCCTTGTTTTATGCATCACACCACCTCACCTTTCCCGTTAAGCAGCCATAGTGTGTTTTCTAAACCTGTGACTCTGTTCTCTTTTGTAATTCACTTCATGTGTAGCAGTTTTTACATTCCCTCTACAAGTGATAGCTTATGATAAGTGTCTATTTCGGTGTGACTTATTTCACTTAGAGTCATCGTACCTAAATCCACTCATCATGCTGCTTCTAGCCTTATGACATTGATTTCATGGCTGAGTGATATTCCATTGTACATAAGGACCACAACTTCTTTATCCATTTTTCTCTTTCCTGGGATATTTAAGGTGTCATGAAGTGGAGGTTCTTGTCAACAAAGCAGCCCTAAACTTTGGTTTGCCTGTGTCTTGCTGATTTTTAATTTTCCCAATTTATACGCCCATGAGTGGAAGTGCCCTATGCTCCATAAGCTGTGTTTTTTCGATGTTTAAGGCCACACCGTACACTTCTCCAGAGTGGTTGCTGGCAATTTACGTCCCGCCCATCAGCGTAGCAAAGCTCCCATTTCTCCATGGCCCGTCCTGCTTTTGTGGTTTTGACACATTTTTCAGCATGGCCCTTTTGACCGATGGGAAGCGAGACTTCTTTGTAGCGCTGATTTGCCTTTCCAGGTTGCTTGGTTGGCCAAAAAGGGCGTATGCGTTTTTTCCTGAATATATTCAGGAAAAAACGCATACGCCCTTTTTGGCCAAGGGCATCATTGTCGACGTTTTGCCGCTTTTCATGTGCTTTAAAGCCGATTCGAATCTACCTCCTGAAACCAGTTTCCTGCAATTCTGCCTTGCTTTCAAATGCTCTTCGTTGCCTTCCCTCAATATATTTGTGGACGAGAGTTATCATTTATAACTCTGCAGGTTTGTGAATTGCAGTACCCATGTGCTCCATTTTTCAACTGGCTTTTTTGGGAGGTGGCCGCAGAAGCGCAGTATTGCCTCAGGCGCTATTGTGCTTCTGGGCGGCAGGCTGAGCCTGTGGTTAATTCTTCTTCCTGATGGGAAAATAGAGTGACCTGTGCCTGTCCCAACACCTAGATCTAGTCTCTCATTGGTTGCCCCTCTTCCCGTTCTTCCTCAGGACAAATTGCAACCTGTACAGATCAGGAGGTTAAAGGTGCTTTTTCTCCAAGAAGGGAGATTGCTAGTAAAGTAGCTGGAATGGCGAACCCGAGCACAAGGAGATGAGAAATGAGGTGCGTTTTAGAAACCTTTCCCGATCACACGGTGTACCATCTTCTGGGTTTCTCATGCATGTTTTCGATGCAGGAAGATGCCCTTGAAACTGGAGATTTGGGACCCATGGGATGGGTACCACACAGTATTACTTTAAAGGGTCTGCGTTTGCTCACCCAACCTCACCAAACCTGTCAGCCCCAAGAGTGTCCACCCTTAGGTCTCATCCAGCTGTTGGTCTAGATATGGTCAATCCAGGTTGCATCACAACCCCTGAACGAATTGTGTATGAATTTCTCTTCTTTCACTGTCTTTGTTTTACGGGTTTTTACAAGTAATTTATTTTTATAATGGGGTTTAGCTGCTTTTCACGGCTGTGTTTATGTGGCTTTACACCCACTTGACACACTTCCAGAGAGATATCAATACATAGGTTTTAAGATTCTTACTATTCAGATATATACTTGTGCGGAGAATAGGGGGTGTTGAGTCCAGTTCACTGAGCAAGGAGTAGGTCTTGTCTATTACATATTGGGTGTATGGAACGGTATCTGAGCTAATTTGAAACCCTTGTTTTATGCATCACACCACCTCACCTTTCCCGTTAAGCAGCCATAGTGTGTTTTCTAAACCTGTGACTCTGTTCTCTTTTGTAATTCAGTTCATGTGTAGCAGTTTTTACATTCCCTCTATAAGTGATAGCTTATGATAAGTGTCTTTTTCTGTGTGACTTATTTCACTTAGAATCGTCGTACCTAAGTTCACTCATCTTGCTTCTACTTGCCTTATGACATTGATTTCATATCTGAGTGATATTCCATTGTACATAAGGACCACAACTTCTTTATCCATTTTTCTCTGTCCGGGGATATTTAAGGTGTCATGAAGTGGAGGTTCTTGTCAACAGAGCAGCCCTAAACTTTCGGGTGCCTGTGTCTTGCTGATTTTTATTTTTCCCAATTTATACGCCCATGAGTGTACGTTCCCTATGCTCCCTAAGCTGTGTTTTTTCGATGTTTAAGGCCACACCGTACACTTCTCCAGAATGGCTGCTGGCAATATACATCCCGCCCATCAGCGTAGCAATCCTCCAATTTCTCCATGGCCTGTCCTGCATTTGTGGTTTTGACACTTTTATCACCATGGCCCTTTAGACCGATGGGAAGCGAGACTTCTTCGTAGCACTGATTTGCCTTTCCAGGTTGCTTGGTTGGCCAAAAAGGGCGTATGCGTTTTTTCCTGAATATATTCAGGAAAAAACGCATACGCCCTTTTTGGCCAAGGGCATCATTGTCGACGTTTTGCCGCTTTTCGTGTGCTTTAAAGGCGATTGGAATCTACCTCCTGAAATCTGTTTCCTGCAGTTCTGCCTTGCTTTCAAATCCTCTTCGTTGCCTTCCCTCAATATATTTGTGGACGAGAGTTATCATTTATAATTCTGCAGGTTTGTGAATTGCAGTGCCCCTCAGCTCCATTTTTCAACTCGCTTTTTTGGGAGCTGGCCTCAAATCGCGGGATTGCCTCAGGCACTATTCTGATTCCGGGCGACAGGCTGAGCCTCTGCTTAATTCTTCTTCCTGATGGGAAAATAGAGTGACCTGTGCCTGTCCCAACACCTAGACCTAGTCTCTCATTGGTTGCCCCTCTTCCCGTTCATCCTCAGGACAAATTGCAACCTGTACGGAACAGGAGGTTAAAGGTGCTGATTCTCCAAGTAGGGAGATTGCTAGTGAAGTAGCTGGAATGGCGAACCCGAGCACAAGGAGATGAGAAATGAGGTGCGTTTTAGAAACCTTTCAAAATCACACGGTGTACCATCTTCTGGGTTCCTCATGCAAGTTTTCGATGTAGGAAGATGCCCTTGAACCTGGAGATTTGGGACCCATGGGATGGGTCCCACGCAGTATTACCTTAAAGGGTCTGTGTTGGCTCACCCAACCTCACCAAACCTCTCAGCCCCAAGAGTGTCCACCCTATGTCTCATCCAGCTGTGGCTCTAGATATGGTCATTCCAGGTTGCGTCAGAGCCCCTGAATGAATTTTGTAAGAATTTCTCTCTCTTTCACTGTCTTTGTTTCATGGGTTTTTAAAACTAATTTATTTTTATAATGGGGTTTAGCTGCTTTTCACGGCTGTGTTTATGCGGCTTTACACACACTTGACTCACTTCCAGAGAGATATCAATACATAGGTTTTAAGATTCTCACTAGTCAGATATATTCTTGTGCGGTGAATAGGGTGTGTTGAGTCCAGTTCACTGAGCAAGGAGTAGGTCTTGTCTATTACATATTGGGTGTATGGAACGGTATCTGAGCTAACTTGAAATCCTTGTTTTATGCATCACCCCACCTCACCTTTCCCGTTAAGCAGCCATAGTGTGTTTTCTAAACGTGTGACTCTGTTCTGTTTTGTAATTCAGTTCAAGTGTAGCAGTTTTTACATTCCCTCTATAAGTGATAGCTTATGATAAGTGACTTTTTCTGTATGACTTATTTCACTTAGAATCGTCGTACCTAAATCCACTCATCTTGCTTCTACTAGCCTTATGACATTGATTTCATGTCTGAGTGATATTCCATTGTACATAAGGACCACAACTTCTTTATCCATTTTTCTCTTTCCTGGGATATTTAAGGTGTCATGAAGTGGAGGTTCTTGTCAACAGAGCAGCCCTAAACTTTGGGGTGCCTGTGTCTTGCTGATTTTTAGTTTTCCCAATTTATACGCCCATGAGTGGACGTGCCCTATGCTCCCAAAGCTGTGTTTTTTCGATGTTTCAGGACACACCGTACACTTCTCCAGAGTGGCTGTTGGCAATTAACATCCCGCCCATCAGCGTAGCAAGGCTGCCATTTCTCCATGGCCTGTCCTGCATTTCTGGTTTTGACACTTTAATCAGCATGGCCCTTTTGATGGATGGGAAGCGAGACTTCTTTGTAGCGCTGATTTGCCTTTCCAGGTTGCTTGGTTGGCCAAGAAGGGCGTATGCGTTTTTTCCTGAATATATTCAGGAAAAAACGCATACGCCCTTTTTGGCCAAGGGCATCACTGTCGACGTTTTGCCACTTTTCATGTGCTTTAAATGCGATTCGAATCTACCTCCTGAAACCTGTTTCCTGCAATTCTGCCTTGCTTTCAAATCTTCTTCGTTGCCTTCCCTCAATATATTTGTGGACGAGAGTTATCATTTATAACTCTGCAGGGTTGTGAATTGCAGTGCCCATGTGCTCCATTTTTCAACTGGCTTTTTTGGGAGCTGGCCGCAGAAGCGCGGGATTGCCTCAGGCACTATTCTGCTTCCCGGCGGCAGGCTGAGCCTGTGGTTAATTCTTCTTCCTGATGGGAAAATAGAGTGACCTGTGCCTGTCCCAACACCTAGATCTAGTCTCTCATTGGTTGCCCCTCTTCCCGTTCTTCCTCAGGACAAATTGCAACCTGTACAGATCAGGAGGTTAAAGGTGCTTTTTCTCCGAGAAGGGAGATTGCTAGTAAAGTAGCTGGAATGGCGAACCCGAGCACAAGGAGATGAGAAATGAGGTGCGTTTTAGAAACCTTTCCCGATCACACGGTGTACCATCTTCTGGGTTCCTCATGCAAGTTTTCGATGTAGGAAGATGCCCTTGAACCTGGAGATTTGGGACCCATGGGATGGGTCCCACGCAGTATTACCTTAAAGGGTCTGTGTTGGCTCACCCAACCTCACCAAACCTCTCAGCCCCAAGAGTGTCCACCCTATGTCTCATCCAGCTGTGGCTCTAGATATGGTCAATCCAGGTTGCGTCACAGCTCCTGAATGAATTTTGTAAGAATTTCTCTCTCTTTCACTGTCTTTGTTTCATGGGTTTTTAAAACTAATTTATTTTTATAATGGGGTTTAGCTGCTTTTCACGGCTGTGTTTATGCGGCTTTACACACACTTGACACACTTCCAGAGAGATATCAATACATAGGTTTTAAGATTCTTACTAGTCACATATATTCTTGTGTGGTGAATAGGGGGTGTTGAGTCCAGTTCACTGAGCAAGGAGTAGGTCTTGTCTATTACATATTGGGTGTATGGAACGGTATCTGAGCGAATTTGAAACCCTTGTTTTATGCATCACCCCACCTCACCATTCCCGTTAAGCAGCCATAGTGTGTTTTCTAAACGTGTGACTCTGTTCTCTTTTGTAATTCAGTTCAAGTGTAGCAGTTTTTACATTCCCTCTATACGTGATAGATTATGATAAGTGTCTTTTTCTATGTGACTTATTTCACTTAGAGTCGTCGTACCGAAATCCACTCATCATGCTGCTACTAGCCTTATGACATTGATTTCATGGCTGAGTGATATTCCATTGTACATAAGGACCACAACTTCTTTATCCATTTTTCTCTTTCCTGGGATATTTAAGGTGTCATGAAGTGGAGGTTCTTGTCAACAGAGCAGCCCTAAACTTAGGGGTGCCTATGTCTTGCTGATTTTTAGTTTTCCCAATTTATACGCCCATGAGTGGAAGTGCCCTATGCTCCCTAAGCTGTGTTTTTTCGATGTTTCAGGACACACCGTACACTTCTCCAGAGTGGCTGCTGGCAATTTACATCCCGCCCATCAGTGTAGCAAGGCTCCCATTTCTCCATGGCCTGTCCTGCTTTTGTGGTTTTGACAGTTTTTTCAGCATGGCCCTTTTGACGGATTCCAAGCGAGACTCCTTTGTAGTGCTGATTTGCCTTTCCATGTTGCTTGGTTGGCCAAAAAGGGCGTATGCGTTTTTTCCTGAATATATTCAGGAAAAAACGCATACGCCCTTTTTGGCCAAGGGCATCATTGTCCACGTTTTGCCGCTTTTCATGTGCTTTAAAGGCGATTCGAATCTACCTCCTGAAACCTGTTTCCTGCAATTCTGCCTTGCTTTCAAATCCTCTTCGTTGCCTTCCCTCAATATATTTGTGGACGAGAGTTATCATTTATAACTCTGCAGGGTTGTGAATTGCAGTGCCCATGTGCTCCATTTTTCAACTGGCTTTTTTGGGAGCTGGCCGCAGAAGCGCGGGATTGCCTCAGGCCCTATTCTGGTTGTGGGTGGCAGGCTGAGCCTGTGGTTATTTCTTCTTCCTGATGAGAAAATAGAGTGACCTGTGCCTGTTCCAACACCTAGATCTAGTCTCTCATTGGCTGCCCCTCTTCCCGTTCATCCTCAGGACAAATTGCAACCTGTAGGGAACAGGAGGTTAAAGGTGCTGATTCTCCAAGTAGGGAGATTGCTAGTGAAGTAGCTGGAATGGCGAACCCGAGCACAAGGAGATGAGAAATGAGGTGCGTTTTAGAAACCTTTCAAAATCACACGGTGTACCATCTTCTGGGTTCCTCATGCAAGTTTTCGATGTAGGAAGATGCCCATGAACCTGGAGATTTGGGACCCATGGGATAGGTACCACGCAGTATTACCTTAAAGGGTCTGTGTTGGCTCACCCAACCTCACCAAACCTCTCAGCCCCAAGAATGTCCACCCTTATGTCTCATCCAGCTGTGGGTCTAGATATGGTCAATCCAGGTTGCGTCACAGCCCCTGAATGAATTTTGTAAGAATTTCTGTCTCTTTCACTGTTTTTGTTTCATGGGTTTTTAAAACTAATTTATTTTTATAATGGGGTTTAGCTGCTTTTCACGGCTGTGTTTATGCGGCTTTACACACACTTGACACACTTCCAGAGGGATATCAATACATAGGTTTTAAGATTCTTACTAGTCACATATATTCTTGTGCGGTGAATAGGGGGTGTTGAGTCCAGTTCACTGAGCAAGGAGTAGGTCTTGTCTATTACATATTGGGTGTATGGAACGGTATCTGAGCTAATTTGAAACCCTTGTTTTATGCATCACACTACCTCACCTTTCCCGTTAAGCAGCCATAGTGTGTTTTCTAAACGTGTGACTCTGTTCTCTTTTGTAATTCAGTTCAAGTGTAGCAGTTTTTACATTCCCTCTATACGTGATAGATTATGATAAGTGTCTTTTTCTGTGTGACTTATTTCACTTAGAGTCGTCGTACCTAAATCCACTCATCATGCTGCTACTAGCCTTATGACATTGATTTCATGGCTGAGTGATATTCCATTGTACATAAGGACCACAACTTCTTTATCCATTTTTCTCTTTCCTGGGATATTTAAGGTGTCATGAAGTGGAGGTTCTTGTCAACAGAGCAGCCCTAAACTTTGGGGTGCCTGTGTCTTGCTGATTTTTAGTTTTCCCAATTTATACGCCCATGAGTGGAAGTGCCCTATGCTCCCTAAGCTGTGTTTTTTCGATGTTTAAGGCCACACCGTACACTTCTCCAGAGTGGCTGCTGGCAATTTACATCCCGCCCATCAGTGTAGCAAGGCTCCCATTTCTCCATGGCCTGTCCTGATTTTGTGGTTTTGACACATTTTTCAGCATGGCCCTTTTGACCGATTCGAAGCGGGACTCCTTTGTAGTGCTGATTTGCCTTTCCATGTTGCTTGGTTGGCCAAAAAGGGCGTATGCGTTTTTTCCTGAATATATTCAGGAAAAAACGCATACGCCCTTTTTGGCCAAGGGCATCATTGTCCACGTTTTGCCGCTTTTCATGTGCTTTAAAGGCGATTCGAATCTACCTCCTGAAACCTGTTTCCTGCAATTCTGCCTTGCTTTCAAATCCTCTTCGTTGCCTTCCCTCAATATATTTGTGGACGAGAGTTATCATTTATAACTCTGCAGGGTTGTGAATTGCAGTGCCCATGTGCTCCATTTTTCAACTGGCTTTTTCGGGAGCTGGCCGCAGAAGCGCGGGATTGCCTCAGGCCCTATTCTGGTTCCGGGTGGCAGGCTGAGCCTGTGGTTATTTCTTCTTCCTGATGAGAAAATAGAGTGACCTGTGCCTGTTCCAACACCTAGATCTAGTCTCTCATTGGCTGCCACTCTTCCCGTTCATTCTCAGGACAAATTGCAACCTGTACGGAACAGGAGGTTAAAGGTGCTGATTCTCCAAGTAGGGAGATTGCTAGTGAAGTAGCTGGAATGGCGAACCCGAGCACAAGGAGATGAGAAATGAGGTGCGTTTTAGAAACCTTTCAAAATCACACGGTGTACCATCTTCTGGGTTCCTCATGCAAGTTTTCGATGTAGGAAGATGCCCTTGAACCTGGAGATTTGGGACCCATGGGATGGGTCCCACGCAGTATTACCTTAAAGGGTCTGTGTTGGCTCACCCAACCTCACCAAACCTCTCAGCCCCAAGAGTGTCCACTCTATGTCTCATCCAGCTGTGGCTCTAGATATGGTCAATCCAGGTTGCGTCACAGCCCCTGAATGAATTTTGTAAGAATTTCTCTCTCTTTCACTGTCTTTGTTTCATGGGTTTTTAAAACTAATTTATTTTTATAATGGGGTTTAGCTGCTTTTCACGGCTGTGTTTATGCGGCTTTACACACACTTGACACACTTCCAGAGAGATATCAATACATAGGTTTTAAGATTCTTACTAGTCACATATATTCTTGTGCGGTGAATAGGGGGTGTTGAGTCCAGTTCACTGAGCAAGGAGTAGGTCTTGTCTATTACATATTGGGTGTATGGAACGGTATCTGAGCTAATTTGAAACCCTTGTTTTATGCATCACACCACCTCACCTTTCCCGTTAAGCAGCCATAGTGTGTTTTCTAAACGTGTGACTCTGTTCTCTTTTGTAATTCAGTTCAAGTGTAGCAGTTTTTACATTCCCTCTATACGTGATAGATTATGATAAGTGTCTTTTTCTATGTGACTTATTTCACTTAGAGTCGTCGTACCTAAATCCACTCATCATGCTGCTACTAGCCTTATGACATTGATTTCATGGCTGAGTGATATTCCATTGTACATAAGGACCACAACTTCTTTATCCATTTTTCTCTTTCCTGGGATATTTAAGGTGTCATGAAGTGGAGGTTCTTTTCAACAGAGCAGCCCTAAACTTTGGGGTGCCTATGTCTTGCTGATTTTTAGTTTTCCCAATTTATACGCCCATGAGTGGAAGTGCCCTATGCTCCCTAAGCTGTGTTTTTTTGATGTTTAAGGCCACACCGTACACTTCTCCAGAGTGGCTGCTGGCAATTTACATCCCGCCCATCAGTGTAGCAAGGCTCCCATTTCTCCATGGCCTGTCCTGCTTTTGTGGTTTTGACACTTTTTTCAGCATGGCCCTTTTGACCGATTCGAAGCAAGACTCCTTTGTAGTGCTGATTTGCCTTTCCATGTTGCTTGGTTGGCCAAAAAGGGCGTATGCGTTTTTTCCTGAATATATTCAGGAAAAAACGCATACGCCCTTTTTGGCCAAGGGCATCATTGTCCACGTTTTGCCGCTTTTCATGTGTTTTAAATGCGATTCGAATCTACCTCCTGAAACCTGTTTCCTGCAATTCTGCCTTGCTTTCAAATCCTCTTCGTTGCCTTCCCTCAATATATTTGTGGACGAGAGTTATCATTTATAACTCTGCAGGGTTTTGAATTGCAGTGCCCATGTGCTCCATTTTTCAACTGGCTTTTTCGGGAGCTGGCCGCAGAAGCGCGGGATTGCCTCAGGCCCTATTCTGGTTGTGGGTGGCAGGCTGAGCCTGTGGTTATTTCTTCTTCCTGATGAGAAAATAGAGTGACCTGTGCCTGTTCCAACACCTAGATCTAGTCTCTCATTGGCTGCCACTCTTCCCGTTCATCCTCAGGACAAATTGCAACCTGTACAGAACAGGAGGTTAAAGGTGCTGATTCTCCAAGTAGGGAGATTGCTAGTGAAGTAGCTGGAATGGCGAACCCGAGCACAAGGAGATGAGAAATGAGGTGCGTTTTAGAAACCTTTCAAAATCACACGGTGTACCATCTTCTGGGTTCCTCATGCAAGTTTTCGATGTAGGAAGATGCCCTTGAACCTGGAGATTTGGGACCCATGGGATGGGTCCCACGCAGTATTACCTTAAAGGGTCTGTGTTGGCTCACCCAACCTCACCAAACCTCTCAGCCCCAAGAGTGTCCACCCTATGTCTCATCCAGCTGTGGCTCTAGATATGGTCAATCCAGGTTGCGTCACAGCCCCTGAATGAATTTTGTAAGAATTTCTCTCTCTTTCACTGTCTTTGTTTCATGGGTTTTTAAAACTAATTTATTTTTATAATGGGGTTTAGCTGCTTTTCACGGCTGTGTTTATGCGGCTTTACACACACTTGACACACTTCCAGAGAGATATCAATACATAGGTTTTAAGATTCTTACTAGTCACATATATTCTTGTGCGGTGAATAGGGGGTGTTGAGTCCAGTTCACTGAGCAAGGAGTAGGTCTTGTCTATTACATATTGGGTGTATGGAACGGTATCTGAGCTAATTTGAAACCCTTGTTTTATGCATCACACCACCTCACCTTTCCCGTTAAGCAGCCATAGTGTGTTTTCTAAACGTGTGACTCTGTTCTCTTTTGTAATTCAGTTCAAGTGTAGCAGTTTTTACATTCCCTCTATACGTGATAGATTATGATAAGTGTCTTTTTCTATGTGACTTATTTCACTTAGAGTCGTCGTACCTAAATCCACTCATCATGCTGCTACTAGCCTTATGACATTGATTTCATGGCTGAGTGATATTCCATTGTACATAAGGACCACAACTTCTTTATCCATTTTTCTCTTTCCTGGGATATTTAAGGTGTCATGAAGTGGAGGTTCTTGTCAACAGAGCAGCCCTAAACTTTGGGGTGCCTGTGTCTTGCTGATTTTTAGTTTTCCCAATTTATACGCCCATGAGTGGAAGTGCCCTATGCTCCCTAAGCTGTGTTTTTTTGATGTTTAAGGCCACACCGTACACTTCTCCAGAGTGGCTGCTGGCAATTTACATCCCGCCCATCAGTGTAGCAAGGCTCCCATTTCTCCATGGCCTGTCCTGCTTTTGTGGTTTTGACACTTTTTTCAGCATGGCCCTTTTGACCGATTCGAAGCGAGACTCCTTTGTAGTGCTGATTTGCCTTTCCATGTTGCTTGGTTGGCCAAAAAGGGCGTATGCGTTTTTTCCTGAATATATTCAGGAAAAAACGCATACGCCCTTTTTGGCCAAGGGCATCATTGTCCACGTTTTGCCGCTTTTCATGTGCTTTAAATGCGATTCGAATCTACCTCCTGAAACCTGTTTCCTGCAATTCTGCCTTGCTTTCAAATCCTCTTCGTTGCCTTCCCTCAATATATTTGTGGACGAGAGTTATCATTTATAACTCTGCAGGGTTGTGAATTGCAGTGCCCATGTGCTCCATTTTTCAACTGGCTTTTTTGGGAGCTGGCCGCAGAAGCGCGGGATTGCCTCAGGCCCTATTCTGGTTCCGGGTGGCAGGCTGAGCCTGTGGTTATTTCTTCTTCCTGATGTGAAAATAGAGTGACCTGTTCCTGTCCGAACACCTAGATCTAGTCTCTCATTGGCTGCCCCTCTTCCCGTTCATCCTCAGGACAAATTGCAACCTGTACGGAACAGGAGGTTAAAGGTGCTGATTCTCCAAGTAGGGAGATTGCTAGTGAAGTAGCTGGAATGGCGAACCCGAGCACAAGGAGATGAGAAATGAGGTGCGTTTTAGAAACCTTTCAAAATCACACAGTGTACCATCTTCTGGGTTCCTCATGCAAGTTTTCGATGTAGGAAGATGCCCTTGAACCTGGAGATTTGGGACCCATGGGATGGGTACCACGCAGTATTACCTTAAAGGGTCTGTGTTGGCTCACCCAACCTCACCAAAGCTCTCAGCCCCAAGAATGTCCACCCTTATGTCTCATCCAGCTGTGGGTCTAGATATGGTCAATCCAGGTTGCGTCACAGCCCCTGAATGAATTTTGTAAGAATTTCTGTCTCTTTCACTGTCTTTGTTTCATGGGTTTTTAAAACTAATTTATTTTTATAATGGGGTTTAGCTGCTTTTCACGGCTGTGTTTATGCGGCTTTACACACACTTGACACACTTCCACAGAGATATCAATACATAGGTTTTAAGATTCTTACTAGTGACATATATTCTTGTGCGGTGAATAGGGGGTGTTGAGTCCAGTTCACTGAGCAAGGAGTAGGTCTTGTCTATTACATATTGGGTGTATGGAACGGTATCTGAGCTAATTTGAAACCCTTGTTTTATGCATCACACCACCTCACCTTTCCCGTTAAGCAGCCATAGTGTGTTTTCTAAACGTGTGACTCTGTTCTCTTTTGTAATTCAGTTCAAGTGTAGCAGTTTTTACATTCCCTCTATACGTGATAGATTATGATAAGTGTCTTTTTCTGTGTGACTTATTTCACTTAGAGTCGTCGTACTTAAATCCACTCATCATGCTGCTACTAGCCTTATGACATTGATTTCATGGCTGAGTGATATTCCATTGTACATAAGGACCACAACTTCTTTATCCATTTTTCTCTTTCCTGGGATATTTAAGGTGTCATGAAGTGGAGGTTCTTGTCAACAGAGCAGCCCTAAACTTTGGGGTGCCTGTGTCTTGCTGATTTTTAGTTTTCCCAATTTATACGCCCATGAGTGGAAGTGCCCTATGCTCCCTAAGCTGTGTTTTTTCGATGTTTCAGGACACACCGTACACTTCTCCAGAGTGGCTGCTGGCAATTTACATCCCGCCCATCAGTGTAGCAAGGCTCCCATTTCTCCATGGCCTGTCCTGCTTTTGTGGTTTTGACACTTTTTTCAGCATGGCCCTTTTGACGGATTCCAAGAGAGACTCCTTTGTAGTGCTGATTTGCCTTTCCATGTTGCTTGGTTGGCCAAAAAGGGCGTATGCGTTTTTTCCTGAATATATTCAGGAAAAAACGCATACGCCCTTTTTGGCCAAGGGCATCATTGTCCACGTTTTGCCGCTTTTCATGTGCTTTAAAGGCGATTCGAATCTACCTCCTGAAACCTGTTTCCTGCAATTCTGCCTTGCTTTCAAATCCTCTTCGTTGCCTTCCCTCAATATATTTGTGGACGAGAGTTATCATTTATAACTCTGCAGGGTTGTGAATTGCAGTGCCCATGTGCTCCATTTTTCAACTGGCTTTTTTGGGAGCTGGCCGCAGAAGCGCGGGATTGCCTCAGGCCCTATTCTGGTTGTGGGTGGCAGGCTGAGCCTGTGGTTATTTCTTCTTCCTGATGAGAAAATAGAGTGACCTGTGCCTGTTCCAACACCTAGATCTAGTCTCTCATTGGCTGCCCCTCTTCCCGTTCATCCTCAGGACAAATTGCAACCTGTAGGGAACAGGAGGTTAAAGGTGCTGATTCTCCAAGTAGGGAGATTGCTAGTGAAGTAGCTGGAATGGCGAACCCGAGCACAAGGAGATGAGAAATGAGGTGCGTTTTAGAAACCTTTCAAAATCACACGGTGTACCATCTTCTGGGTTCCTCATGCAAGTTTTCGATGTAGGAAGATGCCCATGAACCTGGAGATTTGGGACCCATGGGATAGGTACCACGCAGTATTACCTTAAAGGGTCTGTGTTGGCTCACCCAACCTCACCAAACCTCTCAGCCCCAAGATGTCCACCCTTATGTCTCATCCAGCTGTGGGTCTAGATATGGTCAATCCAGGTTGCGTCACAGCCCCTGAATGAATTTTGTAAGAATTTCTGTCTCTTTCACTGTTTTTGTTTCATGGGTTTTTAAAACTAATTTATTTTTATAATGGGGTTTAGCTGCTTTTCACGGCTGTGTTTATGCAGCTTTACACACACTTGACACACTTCCAGAGGGATATCAATACATAGGTTTTAAGATTCTTACTAGTCACATATATTCTTGTGCGGTGAATAGGGGGTGTTGAGTCCAGTTCACTGAGCAAGGAGTAGGTCTTGTCTATTACATATTGGGTGTATGGAACGGTATCTGAGCTAATTTGAAACCCTTGTTTTATGCATCACACTACCTCACCTTTCCCGTTAAGCAGCCATAGTGTGTTTTCTAAACGTGTGACTCTGTTCTCTTTTGTAATTCAGTTCAAGTGTAGCAGTTTTTACATTCCCTCTATACGTGATAGATTATGATAAGTGTCTTTTTCTGTGTGACTTATTTCACTTAGAGTCGTCGTACCTAAATCCACTCATCATGCTGCTACTAGCCTTATGACATTGATTTCATGGCTGAGTGATATTCCATTGTACATAAGGACCACAACTTCTTTATCCATTTTTCTCTTTCCTGGGATATTTAAGGTGTCATGAAGTGGAGGTTCTTGTCAACAGAGCAGCCCTAAACTTTGGGGTGCCTGTGTCTTGCTGATTTTTAGTTTTCCCAATTTATACGCCCATGAGTGGAAGTGCCCTATGCTCCCTAAGCTGTGTTTTTTCGATGTTTAAGGCCACACCGTACACTTCTCCAGAGTGGCTGCTGGCAATTTACATCCCGCCCATCAGTGTAGCAAGGCTCCCATTTCTCCATGGCCTGTCCTGCTTTTGTGGTTTTGACACATTTTTCAGCATGGCCCTTTTGACCGATTCGAAGCGGGACTCCTTTGTAGTGCTGATTTGCCTTTCCATGTTGCTTGGTTGGCCAAAAAGGGCGTATGCGTTTTTTCCTGAATATATTCAGGAAAAAACGCATATGCCCTTTTTGGCCAAGGGCATCATTGTCCACGTTTTGCCGCTTTTCATGTGCTTTAAAGGCGATTCGAATCTACCTCCTGAAACCTGTTTCCTGCAATTCTGCCTTGCTTTCAAATCCTCTTCATTGCCTTCCCTCAATATATTTGTGGACGAGAGTTATCATTTATAACTCTGCAGGGTTGTGAATTGCAGTGCCCATGTGCTCCGTTTTTCAACTGGCTTTTTTTGGAGCTGGCCGCAGAAGCGCGGGATTGCCTCAGGCCCTATTCTGGTTGTGGGTGGCAGGCTGAGCCTGTGGTTATTTCTTCTTCCTGATGAGAAAATAGAGTGACCTGTGCCTGTCCCAACACCTAGATCTAGTCTCTCATTGGCTGCCCCTCTTCCCATTCATCCTCAGGACAAATTGCAACCTGTACGGAACAGGAGGTTAAAGGTGCTGATTCTCCAAGTAGGGAGATTGCTAGTGAAGTAGCTGGAATGGCGAACCCAAGCACAAGGAGATGAGAAATGAGGTGCGTTTTAGAAACCTTTCAAAATCACACGGTGTACCATCTTCTGGGTTCCTCATGCAAGTTTTCGATGTAGGAAGATGCCCTTGAACCTGGAGATTTGGGACCCATGGGATGGGTACCACGCAGTATTACCTTAAAGGGTCTGTGTTGGCTCACCCAACCTCACCAAACCTCTCAGCCCCAAGAATGTCCACCCTTATGTCTCATCCAGCTGTGGGTCTAGATATGGTCAATCCAGGTTGCGTCACAACCCCTGAATGAATTTTGTAAGAATTTCTGTCTTTTTCACTGTCTTTGTTTCACGGGATTTAAAACTAATTTATTTTTATAATGGGGTTTAGCTGCTTTTCACGGCTGTGTTTATGCGGCTTTACACACACTTGACACACTTCCACAGAGATATCAATACATAGGTTTTAAGATTCTTACTAGTCACATATATTCTTGTGCGGTGAATAGGGGGTGTTGAGTCCAGTTCACTGAGCAAGGAGTAGGTCTTGTCTATTACATATTGGGTGTATGGAACGGTATCTGAGCTAATTTGTAACCCTTGTTTTATGCATCACACCACCTCACCTTTCCCGTTAAGCAGCCATAGTGTGTTTTCTAAACGTGTGACTCTTCTCTTTTGTAATTCAGTTCAAGTGTAGCAGTTTTTACATTCCCTCTATACGTGATAGATTATGATAAGTGTCTTTTTCTGTGTGACTTATTTCACTTAGAGTCGTCGTACCTAAATCCACTCATCATCCTGCTACTAGCCTTATGACATTGATTTCATGGCTGAGTGATATTCCATTGTACATAAGGACCACAACTTCTTTATCCATTTTTCTCTTTCCTGGGATATTTAAGGTGTCATGAAGTGGAGGTTCTTGTCAACAGAGCAGCCCTAAACTTTGGGGTGCCTGTGTCTTGCTGATTTTTAGTTTTCCCAATTTCTACGCCCATGAGTGGACGTGCCCTATGCTCCCTAAGCTTTGTTTTTTCGATGTTTCAGGACACACCGTACACTTCTCCAGAGTGGCTGTTGGCAATTTACATCCCGCCCATCAGCGTAGCAAGGCTCCTATTTCTCCATGGCCTGTCCTGCATTTGTGGTTTTGACACTTTTTTCAGCATGGCCCTTTGGACCGATAGGAAGCGAGACTTCTTTGTAGCGCTGATTTGCCTTTCCAGGTTGCTTGGTTGGCCAAAAAGGGCGTATGCGTTTTTTCCTGAATATATTCAGGAAAAAACGCATACGCCCTTTTTGGCCAAGGGCATCATTGTCGACGTTTTTCCGCTTTTCATGTGCTTTAAAGGCGATTCGAATCTACCTCCTGAAACCTGTTTCCTGCAACTCTGCCTTGCTTTCAAATCCTCTTCGTTGCCTTCCCTCAATATATTTGTGGACGAGAGTTATCATTTATAAATCTGCAGGTTTGTGAATTGCAGTGCCCATGTGCTCCATTTTTCAACTGGCTTTTTTGGGAGCTGGCCGCAGAAGCGCGGGATTGCCTCAGGCCCTATACTGGTTCCGGGCGGCAGGCTGAGCCTGTGGTTAATTCTTCTTCCTGATGGGAAAATAGAGTGACCTGTGCCTGTCCCAACACCTAGATCTAGTCTCTCATTGGTTGCCCCTCTTCCCATTCATCCTTAGGACAAATTGCAACCTGTATGCAACAGGAGGTTAAAGGTGCTGATTCTCCAAGTAGGGAGATTTCTAGTAAAGTAGCTGGAATGGCGAACCCGAGCACAATGAGATGACAAATGAGGTGCGTTTTAGAAACTTTGCCAATCACATGGTGTACCATCTTCTGGGTTTCTCATGCATGTTTTCGATGTAGGAAGATGCCCTTGAACCTGGAGATTGGGGACAAATGGGATGGGTACCGTGCAGTATTACTTTAAAGGGTCTGCGTTTGCTCACCCAACCACACCAAACCTCTCAGCCCCAAGAGTGTCCACCCTTATGTCTCATCCAGCTGTGGGTCTAGATATGGTCAATCCAGGTTGCGTCAAAGCCCCTGAATGAATTTTGTAAGAATTTCTCTCGCTTTCACTGTCTTTGTTTCATGGGTTTTTAAAACTAATTTTTTTTTATAATGGGGTTTAGCTGCCCTTCACGGCTGTGTTTATGCGGCTTTACACCCACTTGACTCACTTCCAGAGAGATATCAATACATAAGTTTTAAGATTCTCACTAGTCAGATATATTCTTGTGTGGTGAATAGGGGGTGTTGAGTCCAGTTCACTGAGCAAGGAGTAGGTCTTGTCTATTACATATTGGGTGTATGGAACGGTATCTGAGCTAATTTGAAACCCTTGTTTTATGCATCACCCCACGTCACCTTTCCCGTTAAGCAGCCATAGTGTGTTTTCTAAATGTGTGACTCTGTTGTGATTTGTAATTCAGTTCAATTGTAGCGATTTTTACATTCCATTTATAGGTGATAGCTTTTGATAAGTGTCTTTTTCTGTGTGACTTATTTCACTTAGAGTCGTCGTACCTAAATCCACTCATCATGCTGCTACTAGCCTTATGACATTGATTTCATGGCTGAGTGATATTCCATTGTACATAAGGACCACAATTTCTTTATCCATTTTTCTCCTTCCTGGGATATTTAAGTTTTCGTGAAGTGAAGGTTCTTGTCAACAGAGCAGCCCTAAACTTTGGGGTGCCTGAGTCTTGCTGATTTTTAGTTTTCCCAATTTATACGCCCATGAGTCGAAGTGCCCTATGCTCCATAAACTTTGTTTTTTCGATGTTTCAGGCCACACCGTACACTTCTCCAGAGTGGCTGTTGGCAATTTACATCCCGCCCATCAGCGTGGCAAGGCTCCCATTTCTCCATGGCCTGTCCTGCATTTGTGGTTTTGACACTTTTTTCAGCATGGCCCTTTTGACCCATGGGAAGCGAGACTACTTTGTAGCGCTGATTTGCCTTTCCAGGTTGCTTGGTTGGCCCAAAAGGGCGTATGCGTTTTTTCCTGAATATATTCAGGAAAAAACGCATACGCCCTTTTTGGCCAAGTGCATCATTTTCCACGTTTTGCCGCTTTTCATGTGCTTGAAAGGCGATTCGAATCTACCTCCTGTAATCTGTGTTTTGCAGTTCTGCCTTGCTTTCAAATCCTCTTCGTTGCCTTCCCTCAATATATTTGTGGACGAGAGTTATCATTTATAACTCAGCGGGTTTGTGAATTGCAGTGCCCATGTGCTCCATTTTTCAACTGGCTTTTTTCGAAGCTGGCCGCAGAAGCGCGGGATTGCCTCAGGCCCTATTCTGGTTCCGGGCGGCAGGCTGAGCCTGTGGTTAATTCTTCTTCCTGATGGGAAAATAGAGTGACCTGTGCCTGTCCCAACACCTAGATCTAGTCTCTCATTGGTTGCTCCTCTTCCCGTTCATCCTCAGGACAAATTGCAACCTGTACAGAACAGGAGGTTAAAGGTGCTGATTCTCCAAGAAGGGTGATTGCTAGTAAAGTAGCTGGAATGGCGAACCCGAGCACAAGGAGGTGAGAAATGAGGTGGTTTTAGAAACCTTTCCCGATCACACGGTGTACCATCTTCTGGGTTTCTCATTCATGTTTTCGATGCAGGAAGATGCCCTTGAACCTGGAGATTTGGGACCCATGGGATTGGTACCACGCAGTATTACTTTAAAGGGTCTGCGTTTGCTCACCCAACCTCACCAAATCTGTCAGCCCCAAGAGTGTCTACCCTTAGGTCTCATCCACCTGTTGGTCTAGAATTGGTCAATCCAGTTTGCATCACAGCCTATGAACGAATTGTGTAAGAACTTCTCTCACTTTCACTGTCTTTGTTTTATGGGTTTTTACAAGTAATTTATTTTTATAATGGGGTTTAGCTGCTTTTCACGGCTGTGTTTATGCGGCTTTACACCCACTTGACACACTTCCAGAGAAATATGAATACATAGGTTTTAAGATTCTTACTAGTCAGATATATACTTGTGCGGTGAATAGGGGGTGTTGAGTCCAGTTCACTGAGCAAGGAGTAGGTCTTGTCTATTACATATTGTGTGTATGGAACGGTATCTGTGCTAATTTGAAACCCTTGTTTTATGCATCACCCCAACTCACCTTTCCCGTTAAGCAGCCATAGTGTGTTTTCTAAACGTGTGACTCTGTTCTCTTTTGTAATTCAGTTCAAGTGTAGCGGTTTTTACAGTCCCTCTATAAGTGATAGCTTACGATAAGTGTCTTTTTCTGTGTGACTTATTTCACTTAGAGTCGTCGTACCTAAATCCACTCATCATGCTGCTACTAGCCTTATGACATTGATTTCATGTCTGAGTGATATTCCATTGTACATAAGGACCACAACTTCTTTATCCATTTTTCTCTTTCCTGGGTTATTTAAGGTGTCATGAAGTGGAGGTTCTTGTCAACAGAGCAGCCCTAAACTTTGGGGTGCCTGTGTCTTGCTGATTTTTAGTTTTCCCAATTTCTACGCCCATGAGTGGAAGTGCCCTATGCTCCCTAAGCTGTGTTTTTTCGATGTTTCAGGACACACCGTACACTTCTCCAGAGAGGCTGTTGGCAATTTACATACCGCCCATCAGTGTGGCAAGGCTCCCATTTCTCCTTGGCCTGTCCTGCATTTGTGGTTTTGACACTTTTTTCAGCAGGGCCCTTTTGACGGATCGGAAGCGAGACTTCTTTGTAGCGCTGATTTGCCTTTCCAGGTTGCTTGGTTGGCGAAAAAGGGCGTATGCGTTTTTTCCTGAATATATTCAGGTAAAAACGCATACGCCCTTTTTGGCCAAGGGCATCATTGTCGACGTTTTGCCGCTTTTCATGTGCTTTAAAGGCGATTCGAATCTACCTCCTGAAACCTGTTTCCTGCAATTCTGCCTTGCTTTCAAATCCTCTTCGTTGCCTTCCCTCAATATATTTGTGGAAGAGAGTTATCATTTATAACTCTGCAGGTTTGTGAATTGCAGTGCCCATGTGCTCCATTTTTCAACTGGCTTTTTTGGGAGCTGGCCGCAGAAGTGCGGGATTGCCTCAGGCCCTATTCTGGTTCCGGGTGGCAGGCTGAGCCTGTGGTTATTTCTTCTTCCTGATGAGAAAATAGAGTGACCTGTGCCTGTCCCAACACCTAGATCTAGTCTCTCTTTGGCTGCCCCTCTTCCCATTCATCCTCAGGACAAATTGCAACCTGTAGGGAACAGGAGCTTAAAGGTGCTGATTCTCCAAGTAGGGAGATTGCTAGTGAAGTAGCTGGAATGGCGAACCCGAGCACAAGGAGATGAAAAATGAGGTGCGTTTTAGAAACTTTCCCAATCACACGGTGTACCATTTTCTGGTATTCTCATGCATGTTTTCGATGTAGGAAGATGCCCTTGAACCTGGAGATTTGGGACCCATGGGATGGGTACCACGCTTTATTACTTTAACGGGTCTGCGTTTGCTCACCCAACCACACCAAACCTCTCAGCCCCAAGAGTGTCCAACCTTATGTCTCATCCAGCTGTGGGTCTAGATATGGTCAATCCAGGTTGCGTCAAAGCCCCTGAATGAATTTTGTAAGTATTTCTCTCGCTTTCACTGTCTTTGTTTCATGGGTTTTTAAAACTAATTTTTTTTATAATGGGGTTTAGCTGCCCTTCACGGCTGTGTTTATGCGGCTTTACACCCACTTGACTCACTTCCAGAGAGATATCAATAAATAAGTTTTAAGATTCTCACTAGTCAGATATATTCTTGTGTGGTGAATAGGGGGTGTTGAGTCCAGTTCACTGAGCAAGGAGTAGGTCTTGTCTATTACATATTGGGTGTATGGAACGGTATCTGAGCTAATTTGAAACCCTTGTTTTATGCATCACCCCACGTCACCTTTCCCGTTAAGCAGCCATAGTGTGTTTTCTAAATGTGTGACTCTGTTGTGATTTGTAATTCAGTTCAATTGTAGCGATTTTTACATTCCTTTTATAGGTGATAGCTTTTGATAAGTGTCTTTTTCTGTGTGACTTATTTTACTTAGGGTCGTCGTACCTAAATCCACTCATCATGCTGCTACTAGCCTTATGACATTGATTTCATGGCTGAGTGATATTCCATTGTACATAAGGACCACAATTTCTTTATCCATTTTTCTCCTTCCTGGGATATTTAATGTTTCGTGAAGTGAAGGTTCTTGTCAACAGAGCAGCCCTAAACTTTGGGGTGCCTGAGTCTTGCTGATTTTTAGTTTTCCCAATTTATACGCCCATGAGTGGAAGTGCCCTATGCTCCATAAACTTTGTTTTTTCGATGTTTCAGGCCACACCGTACACTTCTCCAGAGTGGCTGTTGGCAATTTACATCCCGCCCATCAGCGTGGCAAGGCTCCCATTTCTCCATGGCCTGTCCTGCATTTGTGGTTTTGACACTTTTTTCAGCATGGCCCTTTTGACCCATGGGAAGCGAGACTACTTTGTAGCGCTGATTTGCCTTTCCAGGTTGCTTGGTTGGCCCAAAAGGGCGTATGCGTTTTTTCCTGAATATATTCAGGAAAAAACGCATACGCCCTTTTTGGCCAAGTGCATCATTTTCCACGTTTTGCCGCTTTTCTTGTGCTTGAAAGGCGATTCGAATCTACCTCCTGTAATCTGTGTTTTGCAGTTCTGCCTTGCTTTCAAATCCTCTTCGTTGCCTTTCCTCAATGTATTTGTGGACGAGAGTTATCATTTATAACTCAGCGGGTTTGTGAATTGCAGTGCCCATGTGCTCCATTTTTCAACTGGCTTTTTTCGGAGCTGGCCGCAGAAGCGCGGGATTGCCTCAGGCACTATTCTGGTTCCCAGCGGCAGGCTGAGCCTGTGGTTAATTCTTCTTCCTGATGGGAAAATAGAGTGACCTGTGCCTGTCCCAACACCTACATCTAGTCTCTCATTGGTTGCCCCTCTTCCCGTTCATCCTCAGGACAAATTGCAACCTGTACAGAACAGGAGGTTAAAGGTGTTGATTCTCCAAGTAGGGAGATTGCTAGTAATGTAGCTGGAATGGCAAACCCGAGCACAAGGAGATGAGAAATGAGGTGCGTTTTAGAAACCTTTCCCGATCACATGGTGTACCATCTTCTGGGTTTCTCATGCATGTTTTCAATGCAGGAAGATTCCCTTAAAACTGGAGATTTGGGACCCATGGGATGGGTACCACGCAGTATTACCTTAAACCGTCTGTGTTTGCTCACCCAACCTCACCAAACCTTTCAGCCCCAAGAATGTCCACCCTTAGGTCTCATCCAACTGTGGGTCTAGATATTTTCAATCCAGGTTGCATCACAGCCCCTGAACTAATTGTGTAAGAATTTCTCTCTCTTTCACTGTCTTTATTTTACGGGTTTCTACAAGTAATTTATTTTTATAATGGGGTTTAGCTGCTTTTCACGGTTGTGTTTATGCGGCTTTACACCCACTTGACACACTTCCAGAGAGATATCAATACATAGGTTTTAAGATTCTCACTAGTCAGATATATACTTGTGCGGTGAATAGGGGGTGTTGTGTCCAGTTCACTGAGCAAGGAGTAGGTCTTGTCTATTACATATTGGGTGTATGGAACGGTATCTGATCTAATTTGAAACCCTTGTTTTATGCATCACACAACCTCATCTTTCCCGTTAAGCAGCCATAGTGTGTTTTCTAAACGTGTGACTCTGTTCTCTTTTGTAATTCAGTTCAAGTGTAGCAGTTTTTACATTCCCTCTATACGTGATAGATTATGATAAGTGTCTTTTTCTGTGTGACTTATTTCACTTAGAGTCGTCGTACCTAAATCCACTCATCATGCTGCTACTAGCCTTATGACATTGATTTCATGGCTGAGTGATATTCCATTGTACATAAGGACCACAACTTCTTTATCCATTTTTCTCTTTCCTGGGATATATAAGGTGTCATGAAGTGGAGGTTCTTGTCAACAGAGCAGCCCTAAACTTTGGGGTGCCTGTGTCTTGCTGATTTTTAATTTTCCCAATTTATACGCCCAGGAGTGGAAGTGCCCTATGTTCCCTAAGCTGTGTTTTTTTGATGTTTCACGCCACACCGTACACTTCTCCAGAGTGGTTGCTGGCAATTTACATCCCGCCCATCAGTGTAGCAAGGCTCCCATTTCTCCATGGCCTGTCCTGCTTCTGTGGTTTTCACACTTTTTTCAGCATGGCCCTTTTGACGGATTGGAAGTGAGACCTCTTTGTAGCGCTGATTTGCCTTTCCAGGTTGCTTGGTTGGTCAAAAAGGGCGTATGCGTTTTTTCCTGAATATATTCAGGAAAAAACGCGTACGCACTTTTTGGCCAAGGGCATCATTGTCGACGTTTTGCCGCTTTTCATGTGCTTTAAAGGCGATTCGAATCTACCTCCTGAAATGTGTTTCCTGCAGTTCTGCCTTGCTTTCAAATCCTCTTCGTTGCCTTCCCTCAATATATTTGTGGACGAGAGTTATCATTTATAACTCTGCAGGTTTGTGAATTGCAGTGCCCATATGCACCATTTTTCAACTGGCTTTTTTGGGAGCTGGCCGCAGAAGTGCGGGATTGCCTCAGGCCCTATTCTGGTTCCGGGCGGCAGGGTGAGCCTGTGGTTATTTCTTCTTCCTGATGGGAAAATAGAGTGACCTGTGCCTGTCCCAACACCTAGATCTAGTCTCTCATTGGTTGCCCCTCTTCCCGTTCATCCTCAGGACAAATTGCAACCTGTAGGGAACAGGAGGTTAAAGGTGCTGATTCTCCAAGTAGGGAGATTGCTAGTGAAGTAGCTGGAATGGCGAACCCGAGCACAAGGAGATGAGAAATGAGGTGCGTTTTAGAAACCTTTCAAAATCACACGGTGTACCATCTTCTGGGTTCCTCATGCAAGTTTTCGATGTAGGAAGATGCCCATGAACCTGGAGATTTGGGACCCATGGGATAGGTACCACGCAGTATTACCTTAAAGGGTCTGTGTTGGCTCACCCAACCTCACCAAACCTCTCAGCCCCAAGATGTCCACCCTTATGTCTCATCCAGCTGTGGGTCTAGATATGGTCAATCCAGGTTGCGTCACAGCCCCTGAATGAATTTTGTAAGAATTTCTGTCTCTTTCACTGTTTTTGTTTCATGGGTTTTTAAAACTAATTTATTTTTATAATGGGGTTTAGCTGCTTTTCACGGCTGTGTTTATGCAGCTTTACACACACTTGACACACTTCCAGAGGGATATCAATACATAGGTTTTAAGATTCTTACTAGTCACATATATTCTTGTGCGGTGAATAGGGGGTGTTGAGTCCAGTTCACTGAGCAAGGAGTAGGTCTTGTCTATTACATATTGGGTGTATGGAACGGTATCTGAGCTAATTTGAAACCCTTGTTTTATGCATCACACTACCTCACCTTTCCCGTTAAGCAGCCATAGTGTGTTTTCTAAACGTGTGACTCTGTTCTCTTTTGTAATTCAGTTCAAGTGTAGCAGTTTTTACATTCCCTCTATACGTGATAGATTATGATAAGTGTCTTTTTCTGTGTGACTTATTTCACTTAGAGTCGTCGTACCTAAATCCACTCATCATGCTGCTACTAGCCTTATGACATTGATTTCATGGCTGAGTGATATTCCATTGTACATAAGGACCACAACTTCTTTATCCATTTTTCTCTTTCCTGGGATATTTAAGGTGTCATGAAGTGGAGGTTCTTGTCAACAGAGCAGCCCTAAACTTTGGGGTGCCTGTGTCTTGCTGATTTTTAGTTTTCCCAATTTATACGCCCATGAGTGGAAGTGCCCTATGCTCCCTAAGCTGTGTTTTTTCGATGTTTAAGGCCACACCGTACACTTCTCCAGAGTGGCTGCTGGCAATTTACATCCCGCCCATCAGTGTAGCAAGGCTCCCATTTCTCCATGGCCTGTCCTGCTTTTGTGGTTTTGACACATTTTTCAGCATGGCCCTTTTGACCGATTCGAAGCGGGACTCCTTTGTAGTGCTGATTTGCCTTTCCATGTTGCTTGGTTGGCCAAAAAGGGCGTATGCGTTTTTTCCTGAATATATTCAGGAAAAAACGCATATGCCCTTTTTGGCCAAGGGCATCATTGTCCACGTTTTGCCGCTTTTCATGTGCTTTAAAGGCGATTCGAATCTACCTCCTGAAACCTGTTTCCTGCAATTCTGCCTTGCTTTCAAATCCTCTTCATTGCCTTCCCTCAATATATTTGTGGACGAGAGTTATCATTTATAACTCTGCAGGGTTGTGAATTGCAGTGCCCATGTGCTCCGTTTTTCAACTGGCTTTTTTTGGAGCTGGCCGCAGAAGCGCGGGATTGCCTCAGGCCCTATTCTGGTTGTGGGTGGCAGGCTGAGCCTGTGGTTATTTCTTCTTCCTGATGAGAAAATAGAGTGACCTGTGCCTGTCCCAACACCTAGATCTAGTCTCTCATTGGCTGCCCCTCTTCCCATTCATCCTCAGGACAAATTGCAACCTGTACGGAACAGGAGGTTAAAGGTGCTGATTCTCCAAGTAGGGAGATTGCTAGTGAAGTAGCTGGAATGGCGAACCCAAGCACAAGGAGATGAGAAATGAGGTGCGTTTTAGAAACCTTTCAAAATCACACGGTGTACCATCTTCTGGGTTCCTCATGCAAGTTTTCGATGTAGGAAGATGCCCTTGAACCTGGAGATTTGGGACCCATGGGATGGGTACCACGCAGTATTACCTTAAAGGGTCTGTGTTGGCTCACCCAACCTCACCAAACCTCTCAGCCCCAAGAATGTCCACCCTTATGTCTCATCCAGCTGTGGGTCTAGATATGGTCAATCCAGGTTGCGTCACAACCCCTGAATGAATTTTGTAAGAATTTCTGTCTTTTTCACTGTCTTTGTTTCACGGGATTTAAAACTAATTTATTTTTATAATGGGGTTTAGCTGCTTTTCACGGCTGTGTTTATGCGGCTTTACACACACTTGACACACTTCCACAGAGATATCAATACATAGGTTTTAAGATTCTTACTAGTCACATATATTCTTGTGCGGTGAATAGGGGGTGTTGAGTCCAGTTCACTGAGCAAGGAGTAGGTCTTGTCTATTACATATTGGGTGTATGGAACGGTATCTGAGCTAATTTGTAACCCTTGTTTTATGCATCACACCACCTCACCTTTCCCGTTAAGCAGCCATAGTGTGTTTTCTAAACGTGTGACTCTTCTCTTTTGTAATTCAGTTCAAGTGTAGCAGTTTTTACATTCCCTCTATACGTGATAGATTATGATAAGTGTCTTTTTCTGTGTGACTTATTTCACTTAGAGTCGTCGTACCTAAATCCACTCATCATCCTGCTACTAGCCTTATGACATTGATTTCATGGCTGAGTGATATTCCATTGTACATAAGGACCACAACTTCTTTATCCATTTTTCTCTTTCCTGGGATATTTAAGGTGTCATGAAGTGGAGGTTCTTGTCAACAGAGCAGCCCTAAACTTTGGGGTGCCTGTGTCTTGCTGATTTTTAGTTTTCCCAATTTCTACGCCCATGAGTGGACGTGCCCTATGCTCCCTAAGCTTTGTTTTTTCGATGTTTCAGGACACACCGTACACTTCTCCAGAGTGGCTGTTGGCAATTTACATCCCGCCCATCAGCGTAGCAAGGCTCCTATTTCTCCATGGCCTGTCCTGCATTTGTGGTTTTGACACTTTTTTCAGCATGGCCCTTTGGACCGATAGGAAGCGAGACTTCTTTGTAGCGCTGATTTGCCTTTCCAGGTTGCTTGGTTGGCCAAAAAGGGCGTATGCGTTTTTTCCTGAATATATTCAGGAAAAAACGCATACGCCCTTTTTGGCCAAGGGCATCATTGTCGACGTTTTTCCGCTTTTCATGTGCTTTAAAGGCGATTCGAATCTACCTCCTGAAACCTGTTTCCTGCAACTCTGCCTTGCTTTCAAATCCTCTTCGTTGCCTTCCCTCAATATATTTGTGGACGAGAGTTATCATTTATAAATCTGCAGGTTTGTGAATTGCAGTGCCCATGTGCTCCATTTTTCAACTGGCTTTTTTGGGAGCTGGCCGCAGAAGCGCGGGATTGCCTCAGGCCCTATACTGGTTCCGGGCGGCAGGCTGAGCCTGTGGTTAATTCTTCTTCCTGATGGGAAAATAGAGTGACCTGTGCCTGTCCCAACACCTAGATCTAGTCTCTCATTGGTTGCCCCTCTTCCCATTCATCCTTAGGACAAATTGCAACCTGTATGCAACAGGAGGTTAAAGGTGCTGATTCTCCAAGTAGGGAGATTTCTAGTAAAGTAGCTGGAATGGCGAACCCGAGCACAATGAGATGACAAATGAGGTGCGTTTTAGAAACTTTGCCAATCACATGGTGTACCATCTTCTGGGTTTCTCATGCATGTTTTCGATGTAGGAAGATGCCCTTGAACCTGGAGATTGGGGACAAATGGGATGGGTACCGTGCAGTATTACTTTAAAGGGTCTGCGTTTGCTCACCCAACCACACCAAACCTCTCAGCCCCAAGAGTGTCCACCCTTATGTCTCATCCAGCTGTGGGTCTAGATATGGTCAATCCAGGTTGCGTCAAAGCCCCTGAATGAATTTTGTAAGAATTTCTCTCGCTTTCACTGTCTTTGTTTCATGGGTTTTTAAAACTAATTTTTTTTTATAATGGGGTTTAGCTGCCCTTCACGGCTGTGTTTATGCGGCTTTACACCCACTTGACTCACTTCCAGAGAGATATCAATACATAAGTTTTAAGATTCTCACTAGTCAGATATATTCTTGTGTGGTGAATAGGGGGTGTTGAGTCCAGTTCACTGAGCAAGGAGTAGGTCTTGTCTATTACATATTGGGTGTATGGAACGGTATCTGAGCTAATTTGAAACCCTTGTTTTATGCATCACCCCACGTCACCTTTCCCGTTAAGCAGCCATAGTGTGTTTTCTAAATGTGTGACTCTGTTGTGATTTGTAATTCAGTTCAATTGTAGCGATTTTTACATTCCATTTATAGGTGATAGCTTTTGATAAGTGTCTTTTTCTGTGTGACTTATTTCACTTAGAGTCGTCGTACCTAAATCCACTCATCATGCTGCTACTAGCCTTATGACATTGATTTCATGGCTGAGTGATATTCCATTGTACATAAGGACCACAATTTCTTTATCCATTTTTCTCCTTCCTGGGATATTTAAGTTTTCGTGAAGTGAAGGTTCTTGTCAACAGAGCAGCCCTAAACTTTGGGGTGCCTGAGTCTTGCTGATTTTTAGTTTTCCCAATTTATACGCCCATGAGTCGAAGTGCCCTATGCTCCATAAACTTTGTTTTTTCGATGTTTCAGGCCACACCGTACACTTCTCCAGAGTGGCTGTTGGCAATTTACATCCCGCCCATCAGCGTGGCAAGGCTCCCATTTCTCCATGGCCTGTCCTGCATTTGTGGTTTTGACACTTTTTTCAGCATGGCCCTTTTGACCCATGGGAAGCGAGACTACTTTGTAGCGCTGAATTGCCTTTCCAGGTTGCTTGGTTGGCCCAAAAGGGCGTATGCGTTTTTTCCTGAATATATTCAGGAAAAAACGCATACGCCCTTTTTGGCCAAGTGCATCATTTTCCACGTTTTGCCGCTTTTCATGTGCTTGAAAGGCGATTCGAATCTACCTCCTGTAATCTGTGTTTTGCAGTTCTGCCTTGCTTTCAAATCCTCTTCGTTGCCTTCCCTCAATATATTTGTGGACGAGAGTTATCATTTATAACTCAGCGGGTTTGTGAATTGCAGTGTCCATGTGCTCCATTTTTCAACTGGCTTTTTTCGAAGCTGGCCGCAGAAGCGCGGGATTGCCTCAGGCCCTATTCTGGTTCCGGGCGGCAGGCTGAGCCTGTGGTTAATTCTTCTTCCTGATGGGAAAATAGAGTGACCTGTGCCTGTCCCAACACCTAGATCTAGTCTCTCATTGGTTGCTCCTCTTCCCGTTCATCCTCAGGACAAATTGCAACCTGTACAGAACAGGAGGTTAAAGGTGCTGATTCTCCAAGAAGGGTGATTGCTAGTAAAGTAGCTGGAATGGCGAACCCGAGCACAAGGAGGTGAGAAATGAGGTGGTTTTAGAAACCTTTCCCGATCACACGGTGTACCATCTTCTGGGTTTCTCATTCATGTTTTCGATGCAGGAAGATGCCCTTGAACCTGGAGATTTGGGACCCATGGGATTGGTACCACGCAGTATTACTTTAAAGGGTCTGCGTTTGCTCACCCAACCTCACCAAATCTGTCAGCCCCAAGAGTGTCTACCCTTAGGTCTCATCCACCTGTTGGTCTAGAATTGGTCAATCCAGTTTGCATCACAGCCTATGAACGAATTGTGTAAGAACTTCTCTCACTTTCACTGTCTTTGTTTTATGGGTTTTTACAAGTAATTTATTTTTATAATGGGGTTTAGCTGCTTTTCACGGCTGTGTTTATGCGGCTTTACACCCACTTGACACACTTCCAGAGAAATATGAATACATAGGTTTTAAGATTCTTACTAGTCAGATATATACTTGTGCGGTGAATAGGGGGTGTTGAGTCCAGTTCACTGAGCAAGGAGTAGGTCTTGTCTATTACATATTGTGTGTATGGAACGGTATCTGTGCTAATTTGAAACCCTTGTTTTATGCATCACCCCAACTCACCTTTCCCGTTAAGCAGCCATAGTGTGTTTTCTAAACGTGTGACTCTGTTCTCTTTTGTAATTCAGTTCAAGTGTAGCGGTTTTTACAGTCCCTCTATACGTGATAGCTTACGATAAGTGTCTTTTTCTGTGTGACTTATTTCACTTAGAGTCGTCGTACCTAAATCCACTCATCATGCTGCTACTAGCCTTATGACATTGATTTCATGTCTGAGTGATATTCCATTGTACATAAGGACCACAACTTCTTTATCCATTTTTCTCTTTCCTGGGTTATTTAAGGTGTCATGAAGTGGAGGTTCTTGTCAACAGAGCAGCCCTAAACTTTGGGGTGCCTGTGTCTTGCTGATTTTTAGTTTTCCCAATTTCTACGCCCATGAGTGGAAGTGCCCTATGCTCCCTAAGCTGTGTTTTTTCGATGTTTCAGGACACACCGTACACTTCTCCAGAGAGGCTGTTGGCAATTTACATACCGCCCATCAGTGTGGCAAGGCTCCCATTTCTCCTTGGCCTGTCCTGCATTTGTGGTTTTGACACTTTTTTCAGCAGGGCCCTTTTGACGGATCGGAAGCGAGACTTCTTTGTAGCGCTGATTTGCCTTTCCAGGTTGCTTGGTTGGCGAAAAAGGGCGTATGCGTTTTTTCCTGAATATATTCAGGTAAAAACGCATACGCCCTTTTTGGCCAAGGGCATCATTGTCGACGTTTTGCCGCTTTTCATGTGCTTTAAAGGCGATTCGAATCTACCTCCTGAAACCTGTTTCCTGCAATTCTGCCTTGCTTTCAAATCCTCTTCGTTGCCTTCCCTCAATATATTTGTGGAAGAGAGTTATCATTTATAACTCTGCAGGTTTGTGAATTGCAGTGCCCATGTGCTCCATTTTTCAACTGGCTTTTTTGGGAGCTGGCCGCAGAAGTGCGGGATTGCCTCAGGCCCTATTCTGGTTCCGGGTGGCAGGCTGAGCCTGTGGTTATTTCTTCTTCCTGATGAGAAAATAGAGTGACCTGTGCCTGTCCCAACACCTAGATCTAGTCTCTCTTTGGCTGCCCCTCTTCCCATTCATCCTCAGGACAAATTGCAACCTGTAGGGAACAGGAGCTTAAAGGTGCTGATTCTCCAAGTAGGGAGATTGCTAGTGAAGTAGCTGGAATGGCGAACCCGAGCACAAGGAGATGAAAAATGAGGTGCGTTTTAGAAACTTTCCCAATCACACGGTGTACCATTTTCTGGGATTCTCATGCATGTTTTCGATGTAGGAAGATGCCCTTGAACCTGGAGATTTGGGACCCATGGGATGGGTACCACGCTTTATTACTTTAACGGGTCTGCGTTTGCTCACCCAACCACACCAAACCTCTCAGCCCCAAGAGTGTCCAACCTTATGTCTCATCCAGCTGTGGGTCTAGATATGGTCAATCCAGGTTGCGTCAAAGCCCCTGAATGAATTTTGTAAGTATTTCTCTCGCTTTCACTGTCTTTGTTTCATGGGTTTTTAAAACTAATTTTTTTTATAATGGGGTTTAGCTGCCCTTCACGGCTGTGTTTATGCGGCTTTACACCCACTTGACTCACTTCCAGAGAGATATCAATAAATAAGTTTTAAGATTCTCACTAGTCAGATATATTCTTGTGTGGTGAATAGGGGGTGTTGAGTCCAGTTCACTGAGCAAGGAGTAGGTCTTGTCTATTACATATTGGGTGTATGGAACGGTATCTGAGCTAATTTGAAACCCTTGTTTTATGCATCACCCCACGTCACCTTTCCCGTTAAGCAGCCATAGTGTGTTTTCTAAATGTGTGACTCTGTTGTGATTTGTAATTCAGTTCAATTGTAGCGATTTTTACATTCCTTTTATAGGTGATAGCTTTTGATAAGTGTCTTTTTCTGTGTGACTTATTTTACTTAGGGTCGTCGTACCTAAATCCACTCATCATGCTGCTACTAGCCTTATGACATTGATTTCATGGCTGAGTGATATTCCATTGTACATAAGGACCACAATTTCTTTATCCATTTTTCTCCTTCCTGGGATATTTAATGTTTCGTGAAGTGAAGGTTCTTGTCAACAGAGCAGCCCTAAACTTTGGGGTGCCTGAGTCTTGCTGATTTTTAGTTTTCCCAATTTATACGCCCATGAGTGGAAGTGCCCTATGCTCCATAAACTTTGTTTTTTCGATGTTTCAGGCCACACCGTACACTTCTCCAGAGTGGCTGTTGGCAATTTACATCCCGCCCATCAGCGTGGCAAGGCTCCCATTTCTCCATGGCCTGTCCTGCATTTGTGGTTTTGACACTTTTTTCAGCATGGCCCTTTTGACCCATGGGAAGCGAGACTACTTTGTAGCGCTGATTTGCCTTTCCAGGTTGCTTGGTTGGCCCAAAAGGGCGTATGCGTTTTTTCCTGAATATATTCAGGAAAAAACGCATACGCCCTTTTTGGCCAAGTGCATCATTTTCCACGTTTTGCCGCTTTTCTTGTGCTTGAAAGGCGATTCGAATCTACCTCCTGTAATCTGTGTTTTGCAGTTCTGCCTTGCTTTCAAATCCTCTTCGTTGCCTTTCCTCAATGTATTTGTGGACGAGAGTTATCATTTATAACTCAGCGGGTTTGTGAATTGCAGTGCCCATGTGCTCCATTTTTCAACTGGCTTTTTTCGGAGCTGGCCGCAGAAGCGCGGGATTGCCTCAGGCACTATTCTGGTTCCCAGCGGCAGGCTGAGCCTGTGGTTAATTCTTCTTCCTGATGGGAAAATAGAGTGACCTGTGCCTGTCCCAACACCTACATCTAGTCTCTCATTGGTTGCCCCTCTTCCCGTTCATCCTCAGGACAAATTGCAACCTGTACAGAACAGGAGGTTAAAGGTGTTGATTCTCCAAGTAGGGAGATTGCTAGTAATGTAGCTGGAATGGCAAACCCGAGCACAAGGAGATGAGAAATGAGGTGCGTTTTAGAAACCTTTCCCGATCACATGGTGTACCATCTTCTGGGTTTCTCATGCATGTTTTCAATGCAGGAAGATTCCCTTAAAACTGGAGATTTGGGACCCATGGGATGGGTACCACGCAGTATTACCTTAAACCGTCTGTGTTTGCTCACCCAACCTCACCAAACCTTTCAGCCCCAAGAATGTCCACCCTTAGGTCTCATCCAACTGTGGGTCTAGATATTTTCAATCCAGGTTGCATCACAGCCCCTGAACTAATTGTGTAAGAATTTCTCTCTCTTTCACTGTCTTTATTTTACGGGTTTCTACAAGTAATTTATTTTTATAATGGGGTTTAGCTGCTTTTCACGGTTGTGTTTATGCGGCTTTACACCCACTTGACACACTTCCAGAGAGATATCAATACATAGGTTTTAAGATTCTCACTAGTCAGATATATACTTGTGCGGTGAATAGGGGGTGTTGTGTCCAGTTCACTGAGCAAGGAGTAGGTCTTGTCTATTACATATTGGGTGTATGGAACGGTATCTGATCTAATTTGAAACCCTTGTTTTATGCAACACACAACCTCATCTTTCCCGTTAAGCAGCCATAGTGTGTTTTCTAAACGTGTGACTCTGTTCTCTTTTGTAATTCAGTTCAAGTGTAGCAGTTTTTACATTCCCTCTATACGTGATAGATTATGATAAGTGTCTTTTTCTGTGTGACTTATTTCACTTAGAGTCGTCGTACCTAAATCCACTCATCATGCTGCTACTAGCCTTATGACATTGATTTCATGGCTGAGTGATATTCCATTGTACATAAGGACCACAACTTCTTTATCCATTTTTCTCTTTCCTGGGATATATAAGGTGTCATGAAGTGGAGGTTCTTGTCAACAGAGCAGCCCTAAACTTTGGGGTGCCTGTGTCTTGCTGATTTTTAATTTTCCCAATTTATACGCCCAGGAGTGGAAGTGCCCTATGTTCCCTAAGCTGTGTTTTTTTGATGTTTCACGCCACACCGTACACTTCTCCAGAGTGGTTGCTGGCAATTTACATCCCGCCCATCAGTGTAGCAAGGCTCCCATTTCTCCATGGCCTGTCCTGCTTCTGTGGTTTTCACACTTTTTTCAGCATGGCCCTTTTGACGGATTGGAAGTGAGACCTCTTTGTAGCGCTGATTTGCCTTTCCAGGTTGCTTGGTTGGTCAAAAAGGGCGTATGCGTTTTTTCCTGAATATATTCAGGAAAAAACGCGTACGCACTTTTTGGCCAAGGGCATCATTGTCGACGTTTTGCCGCTTTTCATGTGCTTTAAAGGCGATTCGAATCTACCTCCTGAAATGTGTTTCCTGCAGTTCTGCCTTGCTTTCAAATCCTCTTCGTTGCCTTCCCTCAATATATTTGTGGACGAGAGTTATCATTTATAACTCTGCAGGTTTGTGAATTGCAGTGCCCATATGCACCATTTTTCAACTGGCTTTTTTGGGAGCTGGCCGCAGAAGTGCGGGATTGCCTCAGGCCCTATTCTGGTTCCGGGCGGCAGGGTGAGCCTGTGGTTATTTCTTCTTCCTGATGGGAAAATAGAGTGACCTGTGCCTGTCCCAACACCTAGATCTAGTCTCTCATTGGTTGCCCCTCTTCCCGTTCATCCTCAGGACAAATTGCAACCTGTATGGAACAGGAGCTTAAAGGTGCTGTTTCTCCATGTAGGGAGATTACTAGTTAAGAAGCTGGAATGGCGAACCCGAGCACAAGGAGATGAGAAATGAGGTGCGTTTCAGAACCCTTTCCCGATCAGACGGTGTACCATGATCTGGGTTACTCATGCATGTTTTCGTTGTAGGAAGATGCCCTTGAACCTGGAGATTTGGGACCCATGGGATGGGTACCACGCAGTATTACTTTAAAGGGTCAGCGTTTGCTCACCCAACCTCACCAAACCTCTCAGCCCCAAGAGTGTCCACCCTTATGTCTCATCCAGCTGTGGGTCTAGATATGGTCAATCCAGGTTGCATCACAGCCCCTGAACGAATTTTGTAAGAATTACTCTCTCTTACACTGTCTTTGTTTTACGGGTTTTTTAAAGTAATTTATTTTTAAAATGGGTTTTAGCTGCTTTTCACGGCTGTTTTTAAGCCGCTTTACACTCACTTGACTCTCTTCCAGAGAGAGATCAATACATAGGTTTTCAGATTCTTACTACTCAGATATATTCTTGTGCGCTGAATAGGGGGTGTTGAGTCTAGTTCACTGAGCAAGGAGTAGGTCTTGTCTACTACATATTGGGTTTATGGAACGGTATCTGAGCTAATTTGAAACCCTTGTTTTATGCATCACCCCACCTCACCTTTCCCGTTAAGCAGCCATAGTGTGTTTTTAAAATGGGTGACTCTGTTCTGTTTTGTAATTCAGTTTAAGGGTAACGGTTTTTACATTCCCTCTATAAGTGATATCTTATGATAAGTGTCTTTTTCTGTGTGACTTATTTCACTTAGAATCGTCGTACCTAAATCCACTCATCATGCTGCTACTAGCCTTATGATATTGATTTCATGGCTGAGTGATATTCCATTGTACATAAGTACCACAACTTCTTTACCATTTTTCTCATCCCTGTGATATTTAAGATGTACACAAGTGGAGATTCTTGTAACCAGAGCAGCCCTAAACTTTGGGGTGTCTGTGTCTTGTTGATTTTAATTTTTCCAATTTATACGCCCATGAATGGATGTGCCCCTTTCTCTCTAGCTGTGTTTTTTAGATGTTTTAGGAAACACCGAACCGTTCTCCAGAGTCGCCATTGGCAATTTACATCCCGACCATCAGTGTAACAATGCTCCCTTTCCTCCCTGGCCTCTCCTGTATTTTTTTTACACTTTTTTAGGAAGGCCCTTTTGACCGATGGGAAGTGAGACTTCTTTGTAGTCCTGCATTGCATTTCCAGCTTGCTTGGTTGGCCAAAAAGAGCCTATGCGTTTTTTCCTGAATTTATTCAGAAAAAAACACATATGCTCTTTTTGGCCATGTGCATCGTTGTCGACTTTTGGCCGCTTTTCATGTGCTTTAGGGGCTATTCGAATCTAACTCCTGAAATCTGTTTCCTGCAATTCTGCCTTGCTTTCCAATCCTGTTCGTTGCCTTCCCTCAATATAGTTTTGGACGATAGTTATAATTTATAACTCTGCAGGTTTGTGAATTGCAGTGCCCCTGAGCTCCATTTTTCAACTCGCTTTTTTGGGAGCTGTCCGCAGAACCGCTGGTTTGCTTCTGGCCCTACTGTGGTTCCCGGTGGCAGGCTAAGCCTTTGCTTAATTCTTCTTCCTGATTGGAAATTAGAGTGACATGTGCCTGTCCGAACATCTAGGGCTTGGCTCTCCTTGTTTCTCCTCCTTCCCCTTCTTCCTTTGGAAAAATTCCAAATTTTGTGCAACTGGATGTTGAAGGTGCTGACATCCTCAGGTGGGGAGATTTTAAGGAAAAAGGCTGGAGGTGTGAACCCGACATCCAGGAAATTAGGAGTTTTGGTGCCTTTTCCAAAAGCTCCCTGATCCAACCGTGTTCCATCTTCTGGGTGTCACAGGCATGTTTTAGCTGTAGGAAAGGTCCCGTGTATGTAAGGAGAACACCAGGGATTTTTCCAAATCAGTGTCTCCCCGAACTCCAATCTGGGGAATTTTTAAGCTACTGGTACATGTGTGTTCATTAAGGGACTTGGGCCGTAGGCAGAGTCCGAACTTTAGATGATTGAAGTCTTCAGGTTCAGAAACGCTCACCATCGGCCTCCTTTAGTTTCCATTTTATCTGTAGTTGATAGATGATGTCGATATAGATATCTATTGTTTTTCAGATTATTTCCCCTTAGGGGTCATTACAAAATATTGAGTATAGTTCCCTGTGTTATACAGTAGTTCCTTGTTGATGATATATTTTATACATAGCAGTGTGTATATGTTAATCTGAAACTGTTAATTTATCCCTCCTCCCACCTTTCCCCTTTGGTAATAAAAAATATAAGATTTTATACTTCTCAGAAATCTAGGAGCTGAAAGAGAGGTATCATTTTCAATGGAAAATCAGTCAAAACAAGGTTGAAACTTCAACCAAGATTATTAGATGTACATCCTTGGAAAGAAATCACTGCATTTCTCTACTGTTGACCTGACAAATAAGACAAACCCCTCCACTAAACTTGCTTATAATAAAGTGATGGAAATATCAAATGGAAGTGTTAGAAACATCTTATTTTACACGAGCCTTATACACTGCTCTATGTTAATTACAGTTTGGCTCGCACATCTGTTCTTTGAAGTTACAATGTTCTCAAATTCTGTTACTGATCCTGCAGAGTGGGCCCCAACAAGGGTCTCCCTGCCTAGTGTCATTGGAGCCAACAGATCGAGACTGACTTTGGTTCAGAAGCAAAGGAAAACTTTATATTTTGATCAGAGAATGGAGAGGTGAGAGTGTGTGCTCCCCTGCGGGTTGTGGGCCGGGCTGCTGTGTAGAGATCCTGGCAGCGTCAGCGGGAGGGAGTGGGCGGAGCTCTCGAGGGCCGGGTTGGCTGGAGCTCAGGCTCTATGTCGCAGAGTCTGCACGGGGCCCCACGAGCTGAGGTGTCGGCCCAGCCATTTTGCACTAGGAAATCGGGTCTGAAGTGTCGGGTGTGGGACCTCTGCATGTGGAAACCTAGGAGCAAGTGAAATTAGACAAAGCACAAAGGAAAAAATGCTTAGACTTTATTTTATTGCCCAGATTCTATTTTCATCTCCCAGGAATTTTTCATGGGCTTTGCCAGTGACAAAGCCCTCCTCTGCCTTTTGTCCCATTCCTCATTCTTGGGGTGCTGAGGGTGCAGACACCTCTTCTGTAAATGCTTCGTGCTGAGTTGGGTGTCCTCATACCCGGGGCGAGGGGGAGGACTTCTCCCAAGCAGCCTCCAGGTGAGGTTGATTGTCCCCAGGCCTCCTCCCTCACTGCTCGTCTGCCTGAGCACCAGCATTGGAAGTTTTATAGATTCTAATGACCTTTAAGGGTCCAGGAAAGAGATGTGCAGAGACGCTGGGGGGGGGGTGGGCCGTTTTACCCTGCTCCACATTGGTTCGGCCCCTTAGGCTGACAGTTCCTGCTAGCCTAGATGCTCTGACCAGTAGTCTGCACTTTCTTCAGTTAGGCCACTGAATTAACGTACAAACAACACCAGGTGTCAGAGCCCTGCTTGCTCAACTCCCAGACAGTCCAGGGCCGGTGGTGATCCAGGACCTTGACGGCCACTCAGTCAACGGCCTTTTGAAGTAGCCAGGAGTACAGCCGGTCTCATTGGCCGCCGTCACCGCGGTGTCTGTAGGCTTTTCTATGGTGGCAGCGTTATTTACGGTTCCCCTGCCAAGTTTATTAGCTCCGCTCTGGGTGCAGTAAGTCCTGTAAGCAATAGTCTGCTCTTTTGGGACACACTCTTGTTGTTTTCTGAGAGAAGCTCCAGGTCAAGTGATGGTCAAACGAGTCGTCATGGGGGCCCATTGCTCCAGGTTTTCTCTCTGGAGGTTGGTGTTGGAGCGCCTCCTCACTCGAGGTCATTGTGCCCACGGAGCAATCCCTGCAACTTCAGGGCATGGTGGGTGGTTAGGATCACCAAGTGGCGTCCTTTTCCCTTAGGAGGGAGCTGGCCTTGTGGGCTGCTGATTTCCAGGTTTTTAGATACCCCCAGTATCCTGGTCGGATGGGGTGGCTGGCCAATGCCTGGAGGGCATTCTTGCATTGTTCCATTTCAAGTGGTCCCAGTTTTTGCACTAATACTCCAAGGGCGATTCGCCTTGGACCAGGAATGTAAAGGTCAAAGGGTTTAGCTAACTTAGGGAGGTCCAGGGCACGGGTCTGAACTGACTGCTCTTTCCATTCTTGAAAGGCCGCTTCTGGATTCTATTCAAAAGGATCATCATCTTTTCCTTTCAGTGTTTCATATAGAGGCCCAGCTATTAGACTGTAGTTAGGGATTCAGATGCAGCAAACCCCGGTCTCCCCAGGAACCCCTAAGCTGTCTTCTAGTTTCAGGAAGGGTGAGGCTGCAAATGGCTTCTTCCCTTTCCTGGGGTGGGCTTCTCCGACCTTCTGAGCGAATGAAGCCCAGGAAGGTCACCTTAGTTTGTGATATTTGAGCCTTTTTCTTGGACACCTTCTATCTTTTATTGGCTAGGTAGTTCAGAGGCCTCCTTAGTCGGGCTGGTGATCAGAATGTCATCTGCATATTGAAGGAGGGTTCCCTTCTCCAGAGGTAGATCTTTTAGGTCTTTAGCTAACGTTTCCACAAAGATGGTGTGGGAATTTTTGAACCCCTGGGGCAGGACGGCCCAGCAGTATTGTTTTTGTTGTATGTTGAGTCCTGCCACTCACAGCCAAAATTTCTTGTGACTCTGGGACGAATGGAATACAGAAGAAGGCATCATTGAAGTCTAATACAGAATACCATGTCCTGGTGGATGGTAGAATGACCAGCAGGGTGTAGGAATTAGGAACTACTAGATGTATATCCTCTGTGGCTTCACTGACTGTCCTGGCGTCCTCTACCAGGTCCCCAGCAGCCCATGGGGCTCTGGTGGTCAGGCCCCTCCCAGGATATGGAGCTCACCTGGGCAGGTACCCAGCAGCCCACGGGGCTCTGGTGGTTAGGCCCCTCCCAGGATATGGAGCTCACCTGGGCAGGTACCCAGCAGCCCACGGGGCTCTCGTGGGCAGGCCCCTCCCTGGATATGGAGCTCCCGTGGACAGGTACCCCGACAGGGCTGGGCACACAGGAACTGTGCACATAGCCCTCATTGCAGAGCACCCCCAGCACACCTGTCACTCAGAGCTGACACAGAGCACCTCAGAGCAGAGCTTGAACTAATAAACAGCAGCTCCAACAGGTCTGTGACCCTAGGCTTCACTCTGTGCGACCTCCCTCTGCCTGGTCTTCCAGGGGCTTCCACAGCAGCCGGGGCACCAGGCCTCTGTCTCCACCCACCACCCCTCCTCTCCCTGACTCCTGGGTTCCTCTCATTAGCAGAGGGTCTTCTTGAAGTTGTCTCCCACTCATGGACCAGATAAAATGATTAGAAAACAAGCCAGGGCTGCCGCCCCTTATCTATCCTGACTCTCGGGACCCTACACCTGTTCCTTGGATCTGGCCGGTGCAGCAAGGCCCATTTTCTGCAAATCTGAGCCCCTGAGGGGCGAGGATTGGCTGACCTGGGCAGCCTGACCCGGCCGGCCAGCCCTTCCCAGGTGTGCCTGGGTTGAGGTCAATATAAACACCCCTCCAGGCAGCAAAAGCCTCTGCAGCTGTGCCTGACGCCATATTCTCTGCCCCGTCAGCAGTCTCGGGGTTGGGCTGGTGGGAGGCAGTAGGGCCTACGGCTCTATGAGTGGCCCGTTGTGACTGGGGCTCTACTGGACTTTCTGCAGGAGTTGCCGGGCTGCCACCTGCTAAAGAAGAGGATGTGTCACCCATACTTGCTGCTGGAATTTCTCCCCGGGCAGAGGTAAGGAAGGAAAAAAGCAGTGGGGGCCGGGACAGGAGGGGTACCTCAGGCAGGGAAATGGAAAGTTTCCAGATGAGCGCCCGGGGCCAGGACCATCCTGGCTGGCCTGCAGGCACCAAGTCGGCCTGCGTGCTGTCGCTGGTGTGACTCCAAGCCCCTTCCTCTAGTTTTTAGTCTTTGCACACATTCAGGTGTTTTACCTGGGAACGGTGGGAAAAGTTCAGCAGCAGCTGGCCTGGGGCTCAGCTCACGTTTAGTCAGAGACGCCTCCTCACGGTCCCCCAGCTTTGCAATGAGGACGCTCCTTGTGTGGGGGCTGCTGGCTGCATGGGAGATGATTCCCCACCTGTGACCAACTTAAGAATTGTTTACCACTGGAGCAAGTGCGCTGATAGGGTTTTCCTCTGTATGACCAGTGGGTTCAGTTTTTTTTTTTTCTTTTTTGGTTCAAGGTAAGTTTTATTCCTCTTTTTGTATTTATGGATATAAGCATGGAAATCATTCATTCATATAAATACGTCTATGGGAAGGACAGAACTTTTTTTTTCTGTTTTATTTTCTTAAGTATTATTTATTTTTTAATTTTTGAATTTATTTTATTCATTTTTTTATACAGCAGGCTCTTATTGGTTATCTATTTTATACATATAAGTGTATATATGTCAATCCCAGGGTCGCAATTCATCCCACCACCACCACCCTGCCACTTTCCCCCCTTGGTGTCCATACATTTGTTCTCTACATCTGTGTCTCTATTTCTGCCTTGCAAACCAGTTCATCTTTACCATTTTTCTAGGTTCTACATGTATGCGTTAATATACGATATTTGTTTTTCTCTTTCTGACTTACTTCACTCTGTATGACAGTCTCTAGATCTATCCACGTCTCTACAAATGACCCAATTTCATTCCTTTTTATGGCTGAGTAATATTCCATTTTATATATGTAGCACATCTTTTCCGTTCGTCTGTCTATGGGCATTTAGGTTGCTTCCATGACCTGGCTATTGTAAATAGTGCTGCAATGAATATTGTGGTGAATATGTCTTTTTGAATTATGGTTTTCTCTGGGTATATGGCCAGTAGTGGGATTGCTGGGTCATATGGTAATTCTATTTTTAGTTTTTTAAGGAACCTCCATACTGTTCTCCATAGTGACTGTATCAATTTACATTCCCACAAATAGTGTAAGAGGGTTCCCTTTTCTCCACACCCTCTCCAGCATTTGTTGTTTGTAGATTTTCTGATGATGCCCATTCTAACTCGTGTGAGGTGATACCTCATTGTAGTTTTGGTTTATGTTTCTCTAATAATTAGTGATGTTGAGTAGCTTTTCATGTGTTTCTTGGTCATCTGTATGTCTTCTTGGGACAAATGTCTATTTACGTCATCTGCCCATTTTTGGATTGGTTTGTTTGTTTTTTTACTGTTGAGCTGCATGAGCTGTTTATATACATTGGAGATTAATCCTTTGTCCATTGATTCGTTTGCAAATATTTTCTCCCATTCTGAGGGTTGTCTTTTCGTCTTGTTTGTAGTTTCCTTTGCTTTGCAAAAGCTTTTAGGTTTCATTTGCTCCCCTTTTTTTTTTTTTTTTTTTTTTTTATTTCATTACTCTAGGAGGTGGATCAAAAAATATCTTGCTGTGATTTATGTCAAAGAGTATTCTTCCTATGTTTTCCTCTAAGAGTTTTATAGTGTCCGGTCTTACATTTCAGTCTCTAATCCATTTGGAGTTTATTTTTTGTGTATGGTGTTAGGGAGTGTTCTAATTTCATTCTTTTACATGTAGCTGTCCATTTTTCCCAGCACCACTTATTGAAGAGACTGTCTTTTCTCCATTGTATACCCTTGCCTCCTTTGTCATAGATAGTGGGCCATAGGTGTGTAGGTTTATCTCTGGGCTTTCTTTTTTTTTTTTTTTTTTCTTTTACATCTTTATTGGAGTATAATTGCTTTACAATTGTGTGTTAGTTTCTGCTGTATAAAAAAGTGAATCAGCTATGCGTATACATATAACACCATATCCCCTCCCTCTTGCACCTCCCTCTCACTCCCTTATCCCACCCTTTTAGGTGGTCACAAAGCACAGAGCTGATCTCCCTGTGCTATGTGGCTGCTTCCCAGTAGCTATCAATTTTACATTTGGTAGTGTATATATGTCCATACCACTCTCTCACTTTGTCCCAGCTTACCCTTCCCTCTCCCCATGTCCTCAAGTCCTTTCTCTACGTCTGTGTCCTTAATCCTTTCCTGCCCCTAGGTTCTTCATAAACTTTTTTTTTTTAGATTCCATATATATGTGTTAGCATACGGTATTTGTTTTTCTCTTTCTGACTTACTTCACTCTGTAGGACAGACTCTAGATCCATCCACCTCACTAAAAATAACTCAATTTCGTTTCTTTTTATGGCTGAATAATGTTCCATTGTATATATGTGCCACATCTTCTTTATCCATTTATCTGTTGATGGACACTTAGGTTGCTTCCATGTCCTGGCTATTGTAAATAGAGCTACAGTGAACATTGTGGTACATGACTCTTTTTGAATTATGGTTTTCTCAGGGTAAATGTCCAGGAGTGGGTTTGCTGGGTTGTATGGTAGTTCTATTTTTAGTTTTTAAGGAAGCCCCATACCGTTCTACCTAGTGGCTATATCAATTTACATTCCCACCAACAGTGCAAGAGGGTTCCCTTTTCTCCAATAAATGCCTCTCCAGCATTTACTGTTGGTAGATTTTTTGATGATGGCCATTCTGACTGGTGTGAGGTGATACCTCACTGTAGTTTTGATTTGCATTTCTCCAATGATTAGTGATGTTCAGCATCCTTTCATGTGTTTGTTGGCAACCTGTATATCTTCTTTGGAGAAATGTCTATTTAGGTCTTCTGCCCATTTTTGGATTGGGTTGTTTGGTTTTGTGATATTGAGCTACATGAGCTGCTTTTTGTAGATTAATCCTTTGCCATTTGCTTCATTTGAAAATATTTTCTCCCATTCTGATGGTTGTCTTTTCATCTTGCTTAAGTTTTCCTTTGCTGTGCAAAAGAATTTATGTTTCATTTGGTCCCATTTTTTAATTTTTGTTTTTATTTCCATTTCTCTAGGAGGTGGGTCAAAAAGGATCTTGCTGTGATTTATGTCATAGACTGTTCTGCTTATGTTTTCTTCTAAGAGTTTTATAGTGGCTGGTCTTATATTTAGGTCTCTAATCCATTTTGAGTTATTTTTGTGTATGGTGTTAGGGAGTGTACTAATTTCATTCTTTTACATGTAGCTGTCCAGTTTTCCCAACACCACTTACTGAAGACACTGTCTTTTCTCCATTGTATACCCTTGCCTCCTTTTTCATAGATTAGTTAACCATAGGTACGTGGGTTTATCTCTGTGCTTTCTATCCTTTTCTATTGACCTATATTTCTGTGTTTGTGTCAGTACCATATTATCTTGATTACTGTAGCTTTGTAATATAGTCTGAAGTCTGGAAGTCTGATTCCTCCAGCTCTTTTTTTTCCCCCTCAAGACTGCTTTGGCTATCCAGGGTCTTTTGTGTCTCCCTACAAATTTTAAGATTTTTTTTTTCTTGTTCTGTAGAAAATGCCAAAGGTATTTTGATCGGGATTGCATTGAATCTGTAGATTGCTTTGGGTAGTATAGTCATTTTCACAATATTGATTCTTCTAATCCAAGGACATGGTATATGTCTCCATCTGTTTATATCATCTTTGATTTCTTTCATCAGTGTCTTATAGTTTTCTGAGTACAGGTCTTTTACTTCCTTAGGTAGGTTTATTCCTAGGTATTTTATTCTTTTTGTTGCAGTGGTAATGGGATTGTTTCCTTAATTTCTCTTTCTGATCTTTCATTGTTAGTGTATAGGAATGCAAGCAATTTCTGTGCATTAATTTTGTATCCTGCAACTTTACCAAATTCATTGATTAGCTCCAGTGGTTTTCTGGTGGCATCTTTAAGATTCTCTATCTATGATATCATGTCATCTGCAAACAGTGACAATTTTACTTCTTCTTTTCCGTTTTGTATTCCTTTTATTTCTTTTTCTTCTCTGATTGCCATGGCTAGGACTTCCAAAACTATGTTGAATAGCAGTGGTGAGAGTGGACATCCTCGTCTTGTTCCTGATCTTAGAGGAAACGCTTTCAGTTTTTCACCATTGAGAATGCTGTTTGCTGTGGGTTTGTCATATATGGCCTTTATTATGTTGAGGTAGTTTCCCTCTATGCCCACACTCTGCAGAGTTTTTATCGTAAATGAGTGTTGAATTTTCTCAAAATCTTTTCCTTCATCTATTGAGATGACCATATGGTTTTATTCTACAATTTGTTAATATGGTGTATCACATTGATTTGTGTATATTGAAGAATCCTTGCATCCCTGGGATAAACCCCACTTGATCATGGTGTATGATCCTTTTAATGTGTTGTTCGATTCTGTTTGCTAGTATTTTGTTGAGGATTTTTGCATCTATATTCATCAGGGATATTGGTCTATAATTTTCTTTCCTTGTAGTATCTCTGTCTGATTTTGGTATCAGGGTGATGGTGGTCTCATAGAATGAGTTTGGGAGTGTTCCTTCCCCTGCAATTGTTTTGAAGAATTTGAGAAGGTTGGGTGTTAGCTCTTCTCTAAATGTTTGATAGAATTCACCTGTAATGCCATCTGGTTCTGGACTTTTGTTTGTTGGAAGATTTTTAATCACAGTTTCAATTTCATTGCTTGTGATAGGTTTGTTCATATTTTCTATTTCTTCCTGGTTCAGTCTTAGAAGGTTATACCTTTCTAAGAATTTGTCCATTTCTTCCAGATTGTCCATTTTATTGGCACAGAGTTGCTTGTAGTAGTCTCTTAGGATGCTTTGTATTCCTGTGGTGTCTGTTGTAACTTCTCCTTTTTCACTTCTAATTTTGTTGATTTGCGTCCTCTCCCTCTTTTTCTTGAGTGTGGCTAAAGGTTGATCATTTTTGCTTATCTTCTCAAAGAACCAGCTTTTAGTTTTGATGATCTTTGCTTCCGTTTTCTTTGTTTCTATTTCATTTATTTCTGCTCTGATCTTTAGGATTTCTTTCCTTCTACTAACTTTGGGTTTTGTTCTTCTTTCTCTAGTTCCTCTAGGTGTAAGGTTAGATTGTTTATTTGAGATTTTTCTTGTTTCTTGAGGTAGGCTTGTATTGCTATAAACTTCCCTCTTAGAACTCCTTTTGCTGCATCCCATAGGTTTTGGATCATCGTGTTTTTGTTGTCATTTGTCTCTAGGTAGTTTTTGATTTCCCCTTTGATTTCTTCAGTGATCTCTTGGTTATTTAGTAACGTATTGTTTAGCCTCCATGTGTTTGTGTTTTTTACAGTTTTTTCCATGTAATTGATTTCTAATCTCATAGCATTGTGGTCGGAACAGCTGCTTGATATGATTTCAGTTTTCTTAAATTTACTGAGGCTTTATCTGTGACCCAAGATGTGATCTATCCTGGAGAATATTCCGTGTGCAGTTGAGAAGAACGTGTAATCTGCTGTTTTTGGATGGAATGTCCTATAAATATCAATGAACTCTATCTGGTCTATTGTGTCATTTAAAGCTTGTGTTTCCTTATTAATTTTCTGTCTGGCTGATCTCCACTGGTGTAAGTGAGCTGTTAAAGTCCCCCGCTATTATTGTGTTACTGTCGATTTCCTCTTTTATAACTGTTAGCAGTTGCCTTATACATTGAGGTGCTCCTATGTTGGGTACATATATATTTATAATTGTTATATCTTCTTCTTGGATTGATCCCTTGACCATTATGTAGTGTCTTTCCTTGTCTCTTGTAACATTCTTTATTTTAAAGTCTATTTTATCTGATATGAGTATTGCTACTCCAGCTTTCTTTTGATTTTCATTAGCATAGAATATATTTTTCCATCGCCTCACTTTCAGTCTGTATGTGTCCCTAGGTCTGAAATGGGTCTCTTGTAGACAGCATATATATGGGTCTTGTTTTTGTATCCATTCAGCCAGTCTATGTCTTTTGGTTGGAACATTTAGTGCATTCACGTTTAAGGTAATTATCGATATGTATGTTCCTACTACTATTTTCTTAATTGTTATGGGTTTGTCTTGGTGGGTCCTTTTCTTCTCTTGTGTTTCCCACTTCGAGAAGTTCTTTTAGCATTTGGTGTAGAGCTGGTTGCATGGTGCTGAATTCTCTTAGCTTTTGCTTGTCTGTAAGGCTTTTGATTTCTCCATCAAATCTGAATGAGCTCTTTGCAGGGTGCAGTACCCTTGGTTGTAGGTTCTTCCCTTTCATCACTTTAAATTTATCATGCCACTTCCTTCTGGCTTGTAGATTTTCTGCTGAGAAATCAGCTGTTATCCTTATGGGATTTCCCTTGTATGTTATTTGTCATTTTTCCCTTGCTGCTTTCAATAATTTTTCTTTGTCGTTAATTTTTGTCAATTTGATTACTATGTGTCTTGTCATTTTTCTCCTTTGGTTTCTCCTGCCTGGGACACTCTGTGCTTCTGGACTTGGGTGGCTATTTCTTTTCCCATGCTAGGGAAGTTTTTGACCATAATCTCTTCAAATATATTCTCGGGTCCTTTCTCTCTCTCTTCTCCTTCTGGGACCCCTATAATGCGAATGTTGTTGCGTTTAATGTTGTCCCAGAGGACTCTTGGGGTGTCTTCATTTATTTTCATTCTTTTTTTTATTCTGTTCCATGGCAGTGATTTCCACCTTTCTGTCTTCCAGGCCACTTATCCGTTCTTCTGCCACAGTTATTCTGCTACTGATTCCTTCTAGTGTATTTTTCATTTCAGTTATTACATTGTTCACCTCTGTTTGTTTGTTCTTTAATTCTTCTAGGTGTTTGTTCCTTAATTCTTCTAGGTCTTTGTTAAGCATTTCTTGTGTCTTCTCGATCTTTGCCTCCTTTCTTTTTCTAAGGTCTTGGCTCAACTTCACTATCATTATTCTGAATTCTTTTTCTGGAAGGTTCCCTATCTCCACCTCATTTCGTTTTTTTTCTGGGGTTTTATCTTGTTCCTTGATCTGGTATAAATTCCTCTGCCTTTTCATTTTGTCTATCTTTCTGTGAATGTGGTTTTCCTTCCACAGGCTGCAGAATTGTAGTTCTTCTTGCTTCTGCTGTCTGCTCTCTGGTGGATGAGTCTATCTTAGAGGCTTGTGCAAGCTTCCTGATGGGAGGGACTGGTGGTGGGTAGAGCTGGGTGTTGCTTTGGTGGGCAGAGCTTTAATCCGCTTGTCTACGGATTAAATAAAACTTTAATAAAAAGTTGAATCTGCTTGTCTGCTGATGCATGGGGCTGGGTTCCCTCCCTGTTGGTTGTTTGGCCTGAGGCGACCCAGCACTGGAGCCTACCTTGCTCTTGGTGGGGCTAATGGCGGACTCTGGGAGGGCTCACACCAAGGAGTATTTCCCAGAACTTCTGCTGCCAGTGTTGTTGTCCTCACGGTGAGCCACAGCCACAGCCACCAGCTGCCTCTGCAGGAGACCCTCTAAAAGTAGCAGGTAGTTCTGGTCATTCTCCTACGGGGTCACTGCTCCTTCCCCTGGGTTCTGATGTGCACACTACTTTGTGTGTGCCCTCCAAGAGTGGAGTATCTGAGTGGAGTTGAGACTCTGAGACTCTGTGTGGAGTCGCACAGACTCTGGGTCCTGTGAAGCTTCGATGTTTTGTGATTCTAGAAATCCTATAGGAGACGGTCCACAGCAGGTGAAGCTAATGTTGTCAGTAGAGGTGTTGAAGCCAAAGATCTGCAGTTCCGGCTAGAGGTGCCGATGTACATACAGGACAAAATCATCTCGTGTGAATGTAGTTCAGGCATGTTTAAGATGAATGCAGTCATGTTAATGCCTACCATATTCTATCTTGAGCCTCTCCTCAGGGACCTCCTCCTCAGTTCCTGAGGCTCCTGTAAGTCATGTACAGGGGACTGGAGAGTGGGCTCTGTCCAGTCTGAGCCCTGAGTTACCCTGTGTGTATCTTAAGATACTTTGTATTTCTGTGGTGTCTGTTGTAACATCATCTCTTTCATTTCAGATTTATTTGGGCCCTCTCTTTTTTAACAAAACATACTACTGTTGTCTTTTATTCTTTACAGAAGTTTAATCAGTGTTTGATCTACTATCCTTACCCTATGTATACTTTTTGCAGTGAGATTTTTACTTTTCTTTGTTTCCTTGTTACTATCAATAATTAGTGAGACTTCTTTTAAGCTACCTTCAACATTGCTTATAAAGCTGCTTTATTAGTGATGACAGAGCCTTAATGGAAGTCATGTTCTGGTTGTAAATTAGAATGCAATGTGCCAGCACAAAGCCCCTTAAGTTTATGTCTCATTACTTCTTGTTCTTTTTTTAATTTAATTTTTATTTTTTGTCAGAGCAAATTTGATTAAAATGTTTTGTTTCTTCTAGGTGTGCAAGATGTGGTTCTTTTAAACATATACATATATCTATTCTTCTTTGGATCATTTTCCCATGTAGGTTATGACACCATGTTGAGTAGTCTTGTCTTGGTATTACGTAGGTCTTTGGTGATTACATATTTCACATGTGTTTCTATATCTATCTTAACCCCAATATCCTAATGTATCCAATCCTCACACCTTTCCATTTGGTGAACCCTAAGTTTGTTTAATGAATCTGTGATTGCATTTCTCTGTGGAAATATCTTCATTGGTATCAATTTTTAGCTAAGACCTATAAGTGATATTATAGGATATGTGTCTTTTGCTTTCTGACTTAGTACAATTTGCCTGATTAACTCAAGAATCATACACAGTGCTGCAAATGGCATTGTTTTGTTTTTTTCCCTGGCTCATATTCCATCTGTACGTGTACCAGTTATTCTTTGGCCACGCACCTCTTGATGGACTTTTTGGTTGCCTCCATGTCTTGGTTATTGTAATACTGCTGCAATGCACATTTGCTTGCCTGTGTCTTTCCAGTTCTATCTCCTTATGTTATAGGCCAAGGAGTGGGCTTGCTGTATCATATGGTAGCTCAGTGTGTACGTTTTAAAGGCACCACCATTCAGTTCTCATTAGTGGCTCTTTCCAGGTTATGTCCCACTTAAAATTGAGGGTATGCATTTCTCCAAAACACCTTCAATATTTATTGTTTGTAGTTTGCTTGCTGCTGGTTATTCTAACAGGTGCGAGCTGATACCTCTGTGTGGCTGAATTTGCATGTGTCCCATAATCTGTTGAAATTGATCTTTAAAGCATGCTCTTTTTATTTATCAAACTGTGATTACAGCTTAGTTCTTCACATTGTTTTCTTAAAGTAAGTGTCACATTTTGAAAAGTTTTGGCCACTACCTCCCTCAAGACATTTTGAGGGCAGGTTTCATTTACAGCCCTGAAGTACTTGTTCATATGAAGTGACCATTAACACAGATTTTAAAGCTGCTTTTGCAGGTAACGGCCAGAGGGCGGCAGCCTATTTACGTTCCCCAATCTGGTAACTAGGGAAAGAGTCCTTCAGCTGCAAGAGTGTCCAGCTTTATTTCTCATCCAGCTGTGGGTCTAGATATGATCAAACAAGGTTGCATCACAGCCCAGGAACAAATTATGTAAAATTTCCTCTCTCTATCACTGTTTTATTTTTTTGGGTTTTTTAAAGTTATTTAATTTAAAATGGGGATTCGCTACTTTTCACTGCTGTGTTTATGCCGCTTTACACCCACTTGACTCACTTCCAGACAGATATCAATACATAGGTTTTAAGATTCTTACTAGTCACATATATTCTTGTGCGGTGAATAGGGGGTGTTGAGTCCAGTTCACTGAGCAAGGAGTAGGTCTTGTCTATTACATATTGGGTGTATGGATCGGTATCTGAGTGAATTTGAAACCCTTGTTTTATGCATCACCCCACCTCACCTTTCCCGTTAAGCAGCTATAGTGTGTTTTCTAAACGTGTGACTCTGTTCTGTTTTGTAATTCAGTTCAACTGTAGCGATTTTTACATTCCCTCTATAAGTGATAGCTTATGATAAGTGTCTTTTTCTGTGTGACTTATTTCACTTAGAATCGTCGTACCTAAATCCAATCATCTTGCTTCTCCTAGCCTTATGACATTGATTTCATGTCTGAGTGATATTCCATTGTACATAAGGACCACAACTTCTTTATCCATTTTTCTCTTTCCTGGGATATTTAAGGTGTCATGAAGTGGAGGTTCTTGTCAACAGAGCAGCCCTAAACTTTGGGGTGCCTGTGTCTTGCTGATTTTTAGTTTTCCCAATTTATACGCCCATGAGTGGACGTGCCCTATGCTCCCTAAGCTGTGTTTTTTCGATGTTTCAGGACACACAGTACACTTCTCCAGAGTGGCTGTTGGCAATTTACATCCCACCCATCAGCGTAGCAAGGCTGCCATTTCTCCATGGCCTGTCCTGCATTTCTGGTTTTGACACTTTTTGCAGCATGGCCCTTTTGACCGATGGGAAGCGAGACTTCTTTGTAGCGCTGATTTGCCTTTCCAGGTTGCTTGGTTGGCCAAAAAGGGCGTATGCGTTTTTTCCTGAATATATTCAGGAAAAAACGCATACGCTCTTTTTGGCCAAGGGCATCATTGTCGAAGTTTTACCACTTTACATATGTTTAAAGGCGATTCGAATCTACCTCCTGAAACATGTTTCCTGCAATTCTGCCTTGCTTTCAAATCCTCTTCGTTGCCTTCCCTCAATATATTTGTGGAAGAGAGTTATCATTTATAACTCTGCGGGTTTGTGAATGGCAGTGCCCCTGAGCTCCATTTTTCAACTGTCTTTTTTGGGAGCTGGCCGCAAAAGCACGGGATTGCCTCAGACCCTATTCAGGTTCCGGGGGGCAGGCTGAGCCTGTGGTTAATTCTTCTTCCTGATGGGAAAATAGAGTGACCTGTGCCTGTCCCAACACCTAGATCTAGTCTCTCATTGGTTGCCCCTCTTCCCTTTCATCCTCAGGACAAATTGCAACCTGTACGGAACAGGAGGTTAAAGGTGCTGATTCTCCAAGTACTGAGATTTCTAGTAAAGTAGCTGGAATGGCGAACCCGAACACAAGGAAATGAGAAATGAGGTGCGTTTTAGAAACTTTTCAAAATCACACAGTGTACCACCTTCTGGGTTTCTCATGCATGTTTTCGATATAGGAATATGCCCTTCAACCTGGAGATTTGGGACCCATGGGAAGTGTACCAGGCAGTATTACTTTAAAGGGTCTGTGTTTGCTCACCCAACCTCACCCAACCTCTCAGCCCCAAGTGTGTCCACCCTTATGTCTCATCCAGCTGTGCGTCTATATATGGTCAATCCAGGTTGCATCACAGCCCCTGAACGAATTTTGTAAGAATTTCTCTCTCTTTCACTGTCTTTGTTTTACGGGTTTTTAAAATTAATTTATTTTTATAATGGGGTTTAGCTGCTTTTCACGGCTGTGTTTATGCGGCTTTACACCCACTTGACTCTCTTCCAGACAGATATCAATACATAGGTTTTAAGATTATTACTAGTCACATATATTCTTGTGCGGTGAATAGGGGGTGTTGAGTCCAGTTCAATGAGCAAGGAGTAGGTGTTATCTATTACATATTGGGTGTATGGAACGGTATCTGAGCGAATTTGAACCCCTTGTTTTATGCATCACCCCACCTCACCTTTCCCGTTAAGCAGCCATAGTGTGTTTTCTAAACGTGTGACTCTGTTCTGTTTTGTAATTCAGTTCAAGTGTAGCGGTTTTTACCTTCCCTCTATAAGTGATAGCTTATGATAAGTGTCTTTTTCTGTGTGACTTATTTCACTTAGAATCATCGTACCTAAGTCCACTCATCTTGCTTTTTCTATCCTTATGACATTGATTTCATGTCTGAGTGATATTCCATTGTACATAAGGACCACAAATTCTTTATCCATTTTTCTCTTTCCTGGGATATTTAAGGTGTCATGAAGTGGAGGTTCTTGTCAACAGAGCAGCCCTAAACTTTGGGGTGCCTGTGTCTTGCTGATTTTTAGTTTTCCCAATTTATACGCCCATGAGTGGACGTGCCCTATGCTCCCTAAGCTCTGTTTTCTCGATGTTTCAGGACAAACCGTACTCTTCTCCAGAGGGGCTGTTGGCAATTTACATCCCGCCCATCAGCGTAGCAAGGCTGCCATTTCTCCATGGCCTGTCCTGCATTTCTGGTTTTGACACTTTTTGCAGCATGGCCCTTTTGACCGATGGTAAGCGAGTCTTCTTTGTAGCGTTGATTTGCCTTTCCAGGTTGCTTGGTTGGCCAAAAAGGGCGTATGCGTTTTTTCCTGAATATATTCAGGAAAAAACGCATACGCCCTTTTTGGCCAAGGGCATCATTGTCGACGTTTTTCCGCTTTTCATGTGCTTTAAAGGCGATTCGAATCTACCTCCTGAAATCTGTTTCCTGCAATTCTGCCTTGCTTTCAAATCCTCTTCGTAGCCTTCCCTTCAATATATATGTGGACGAGAGTTATCATTTATAACTCTGCGGGTTTGTGAATGGCAGTGTCCCTGGGCTCCATTTTTCAACTCGCTTTTTTGGGAGCTGGCCCTAAGACCGTGGGATTGCCTCAGGCCCTATTCTGCTTCTGGGCGGCAGGCTGAGCCTGTGGTTAATTCTTCTTCCAGATGGGAAAATAGAGTGACCTGTGCCTGTCCCAACACCTAGATCTAGTCTCTCATTGGTTGGCCCTCTTCCCGTTCATCCTCAGGACAAATTGCAACCTGTAGGGAACAGGAGGTTAAAGGTGCTGATTCTCCAAGTAGGGAGATTGCTAGTAAAGTACCTGGAATGGAGAACCCGAGCACAAGGAGATGAGAAATGAGGTGCGTTTTAGAAACCTTTCAAAATCACACGGTGTACCATCTTCTGGGTTACTCATGTATGTTTTCGATGTAGGAAGATGCCCTTGAACCTGGAGATTTGGGACCCATGGGATGCGTACCACGCAGTATTACTTTAAAGGTTCTGCGTTTGCTCACCCAACCTCACCCAACCTCTCAGCCCCAAGAGTGTCCACCCTTATGTCTCATCCAGCTGTATGTCTAGATATGGTCAATCCAGGTTGCATCCCAGCCTCAGACCGAATTTTGGAAGAATTTCTCTCTGTTTCACTGTCTTTGTTTTACGGGTTTTTAAAAGTAATTTATTTTTATAATGGGGTTTATCTGCTTTTAACGGCTGTGTTTATGCGGCTTTACACCCACTTGACTCACTTCCAGACAGATATCAATACATAGGTTTTAAGATTCTTACTAGTCACATATATTCTTGTGCGGTGAATAGGGGGTGTGGAGTCCAGTTCACTGAGCAAGGAGTAGGTCTTGTCTATTACATATTGGGTGTATGGAACGGTATCTGAGCGAATTTGAAACCCTTGTTTTATGCATCACCTCACCTCACCTTTCCCGTTAAGCAGCCATAGTGTGTTTTCTAAACGTGTGACTCTGTTCTGTTTTGTAATTCAGTTCAAGTGTAGCGGTTTTTACATTCCCTCTATAAGTGATAGCTTATGATAAGTGTCTTTTTCTGTGTGACTTATTTCACTTAGAATCGTCGTATCTAAATCCACTCATCTTGCTTCTACTAGCCTTATGACATTGATTTCATGTCTGAGTGATATTCCATTGTACATAAGGACCACAACTTCTTTATCCATTTTTCTCTTTCCTGGGATATTTATGGTGTCATGAAGTGGAGGTTCTTGTCAACAGAGCTGCCCTAAACTTTGGGGTGCCTGTGTCTTGCTGATTTTTAGTTTTCCCAATTTATACGCCCATGAGTGGACGTGCCCTATGCTCCCTAAGCTGTGTTTTTTCGATGTTTCAGGACACACCGTACAATTCTCCAGAGTGGCTGTTGGCAATTTACATCCCGCCCATCAGCGTAGCAAGGCTGCCATTTCTCCATGGCCTGTCCTGCATTTCCGGTTTTGACATTTTTGCAGCATGGCCCTTTTGACCGATGGGAAGCGAGACTTCTTTGTAGCGCTGATTTGCCTTTCCAGGTTGCTTGGTTGGCCAAAAAGGGCGTATGCGTTTTTTCCTGAATATATTCAGGAAAAAACGCATACGCCCTTTTTGGCCAAGGGCATCATTGTCGACGTTTTGCGACTTTTCATGTGCTTTAAGGGCGATTCGAATCTACCTCCTGAAACCTGTTTCCTGCAATTCTGCCTTGCTTTCAAATCCTCTTCGTTGCCTTCCCTCAATATAGTTGTGGACGAGAGTTATCATTTATAACTCTGCGGGTTTGTGAATGGCAGTGTCCCTGGGCTCCATTTTTCAACTCGCTTTTTTGGGAGCTGGCCGTAAGAGCGTGGGTTTGCCTCAGGCCCTATTCTGCTTCTGGGCGGCAGGCTGAACCTGTGGTTAATTCTTCTTCCTGATGGGAAAATAGAGTGACCTGTGCCTGTCCCAACACCTAGATCTAGTCTCTCATTGGTTGGCCCTCTTCCCGTTCATCCTCAGGACAAATTGCAACCTGTAGGGAACAGGAGGTTAAAGGTGCTGATTCTCCAAGTAGGGAGATTGCTTGTAAAGTACCTGGAATGGCGAACCCGAGCACAAGGAGATGAGAAATCAGGTGCGTTTTAGAAACCTTTCAAAATCACACGGTGTACCATCTTCTGGGTTACTCATGTATGTTTTCGATGTAGGAAGATGCCCTTGAACCTGGAGATTTGGGACCCATGGGATGCGTACCACGCAGTATTACTTTAAAGGTTCTGCGTTTGCTCACCCAACCTCACCCAAACTCTCAGCCCCAAGAGTGTCCACCCTTATGTCTCATCCAGCTGTATGTCTAGATATGGTCAATCCAGGTTGCATCCCAGCCCCAGACCGAATTTTGGAAGAATTTCTCTCTGTTTCACTGTCTTTGTTTTACGGGTTTTTAAAAGTAATTTATTTTTATAATGGGGTTTATCTGCTTTTAACGGCTGTGTTTATGCGGCTTTACACCCACTTGACTCACTTCCAGACAGATATCAATACATAGGTTTTAAGATTCTTACTAGTCACATATATTCTTGTGCGGTGAATAGGGAGTGTTGAGTCCAGTTCACTGAGCAAGGAGTAGGTCTTGTCTATTACATATTGGGTGTATGGAACGGTATCTGATCGAATTTGAAACCCTTGTTTTATGCATCATCTCACCTCACCTTTCCCGTTAAGCAGCCATAGTGTGTTTTCTAAACGTGTGACTCTGTTCTGTTTTGTAATTCAGTTCAAGTGTAGCGGTTTTTACATTCCCTCTATAAGTGATAGCTTATGATAAGTGTCTTTTTCTGTGTGACTTATTTCACTTAGAATCGTCGTACCTAAATCCAATCATCTTGCTTCTCCTAGCCTTATGACATTGATTTCATGTCTGAGTGATATTCCATTGTACATAAGACCACAACTTCTTTATCCATTTTTCTCTTTCCTGGGATATTTAAGGTGTCATGAAGTGGAGGTTCTTGTCAACAGAGCAGCCCTAAACTTTGGGGTGCCTGTGTCTTGCTGATTTTTAGTTTTCCCAATTTATACGCCCATGAGTGGACGTGCCCTATGCTCCCTAAGCTGTGTTTTTTCGATGTTTCAGGACACACAGTACACTTCTCCAGAGTGGCTGTTGGCAATTTACATCCCACCCATCAGCGTAGCAAGGCTGCCATTTCTCCATGGCCTGTCCTGCATTTCTGGTTTTGACACTTTTTGCAGCACGGCCCTTTTGACCGATGGGAAGCGAGACTTTTTTGTAGCGCTGATTTGCCTTTCCAGGTTTCTTGGTTGGCCAAAAAGGGCGTTTGCGTTTTTTCCTGAATATATTCAGGAAAAAACGCATACGCCCTTTTTGGCCAAGGGCATCATTGTCGAAGTTTTACCACTTTACATATGTTTTAAGGCGATTCGAATCTACCTCCTGAAACATGTTTCCTGCAATTCTGCCTTGCTTTCAAATCCTCTTCGTTGCCTTCCCTCAATATATTTGTGGAAGAGAGTTATCATTTATAACTCTGCAGGGTTGTGAATTGCAGTGCCCATGTGCTCCATTTTTCAACTGGCTTTTTTGGGAGCTGGCGCAGAAGCGCGGGATTGCCTCAGGCCCTATTCTGGATCCGGGTGGCAGGCTGAGCCTGTGGTTATTTCTTCTTCCTGATGAGAAAATAGAGTGACCTGTGCCTGTCCCAACACCTAGAACTAGTCTCTCATTGGTTGCCCCTCTTCCCTTTCATCCTCAGGACAAATTGCAACCTGTACGGAACAGGAGGTTAAAGGTGCTGATTCTCCAAGTACTGAGATTTCTAGTAAAGTAGCTGGAATGGCGAACCCGAACACAAGGAAATGAGAAATGAGGTGCGTTTTAGAAACCTTTCAAAATCACACAGTGTACCACCTTCTGGGTTTCTCATGCATGTTTTCGATATAGGAATATGCCCTTCAACCTGGAGATTTGGGACCCATGGGAAGTGTACCAGGCAGTATTACTTTAAAGGGTCTGTGTTTGCTCACCCAACCTCACCCAACCTCTCAGCCCCAAGTGTGTCCACCCTTATGTCTCATCCAGCTGTGCGTCTAGATATGGTCAATCCAGGTTGCATCACAGCCCCTGAACGAATTTTGTAAGAATTTCTCTCTCTTTCACTGTCTTTGTTTTACGGGTTTTTAAAACTAATTTATTTTTATAATGGGGTTTAGCTGCTTTTCACGGCTGTGTTTATGCGGCTTTACACCCATTTGACTCTCTTCCAGACAGATATCAATACATAGGTTTTAAGATTCTTACTAGTCACATATATTCTTGTGTGGTGAATAGGGGGTGTTGAGTCCAGTTCAATGAGCAAGGAGTAGGTCTTATCTATTACATATTGGGTGTATGGAACGGTATCTGAGCCAATTTGAAACCCTTGTTTTATGCATCACCCCACCTCACCTTTCCCGTTAAGCAGCCATATTGTGTTTTCTAAACGTGTGACTCTGTTCTGTTTTGTAATTCAGTTCAAGTGTAGCGGTTTTTAAATTCCCTCTATAAGTGATAGCTTATGATAAGTGTCTTTTTCTGTGTGACTTATTTCACTTAGAATCATCGTACCTAAGTCCACTCATCTTGCTTTTTCTATCCTTATGACATTGATTTCATGTCTGAGTGATATTCCATTGTACATAAGGACCACAACTTCTTTATCCATTTTTCTCTTTCCTGGGATATTTAAGGTGTCATGAAGTGGAGGTTCTTGTCAACAGAGCAGCCCTAAACTTTGGGGTGCCTGTGTCTTGCTGATTTTTAGTTTTCCCAATTTATACGCCCATGAGTGGACGTGCCCTATGCTCCCTAAGCTGTGTTTTCTCGATGTTTCAGGACACACCGTACTCTTCTCCAGAGTGGCTGTTGGCAATTTACATCCCGCCCATCAGCGTAGCAAGGCTGCCATTTCTCCATGGCCTGTCCTGCATTTCTGGTTTTGACACTTTTTGCAGCATGGCCCTTTTGACCGATGGGAAGCGAGACTACTTTGTAGCGCTGATTTGCCTTTCCAGGTTGCTTGGTTGGCCAAAAAGGGCGTATGCGTTTTTTCCTGAATATATTCAGGAAAAAACGCATACGCCCTTTTTGGCCAAGGGCATCATTGTCGACGTTTTGCGACTTTTCATGTGCTTTAAAGGCGATTCGAATCTACCTCCCGAAACCTGTTTCCTGCAATTCTGCCTTGCTTTCAAATCCTCTTCGTTGCCTTCCCTCAATATATTTGTGGACGAGAGTTATCATTTATAACTCTGCGGGTTTGTGAATGGCAGTGTCCCTGGGCTCCATTTTTCAACTCGCTTTTTTGGGAGCTGGCCCTAAGAGCGTGGGATTGCCTCAGGCCCTATTCTGCTTCTGGGCGGCAGCCTGAGCCTGTGGTTAATTCTTCTTCCTGATGGGAAAATAGAGTGTCCTGTGCCTGTCCCAACACCTAGATCTAGTCTCTCATTGGTTGGCCCTCTTCCCGTTCATCCTCAGGACAAATTGCAACCTGTAGGGAACAGGAGGTTAAAGGTGCTGATTCTCCAAGTAGGGAGATTGCTAGTAAAGTACCTGGAATGGCGAACCCGAGCACAAGGAGATGAGAAATGAGGTGCGTTTTAGAAACCTTTCAAAATCACACGGTGTACCATCTTCTGGGTTACTCATGTATGTTTTCGATGTAGGAAGATGCCCTTGAACCTGGAGATTTGGGACCCATGGGATGCGTACCGCGCAGTATTACTTTAAAGGTTCTGCGTTTGCTCACCCAACCTCACCCAAACTCTCAGCCCCAAGAGTGTCCACCCTTATGTCTCATCCAGCTGTATGTCTAGATATGGTCAATCCAGGTTGCATCCCAGCCCCAGACCGAATTTTGGAAGAATTTCTCTCTGTTTCACTGTCTTTGTTTTACGGGTTTTTAAAAGTAATTTATTTTTATAATGGGGTTTATCTGCTTTTAACGGCTGTGTTTATGCGGCTTTCCACCCACATGACTCACTTCCAGACAGATATCAATACATAGGTTTTAAGATTCTTACTAGTCACATATATTCTTGTGCGGTGAATAGGGGGTGTTGAGTCCAGTTCACTGAGCAAGGAGTAGGTCTTGTCTATTATATATTGGGTGTATGGAACGGTATCTGAGCGAATTTGAAACCCTTGTTTTATGCATCACCTCACCTCACCTTTCCCGTTAAGCAGCCATAGTGTGTTTTCTAAACGTGTGACTCTGTTCTGTTTTGTAATTCAGTTCAAGTGTAGCAGTTTTTACATTCCCTCTATAAGTGATAGCTTATGATAAGTGTCTTTTTCTGTGTGACTTATTTCACTTAGAATCGTCGTACCTAAATCCAATCATCTTGCTTCTCCTAGCCTTATGACATTGATTTCATGTCTGAGTGATATTCCATTGTACATAAGGACCACAACTTCTTTATCCATTTTTCTCTTTCCTGGGATATTTAAGGTGTCATGAAGTGGAGGTTCTTGTCAACAGAGCAGCCCTAAACTTGGGGTGCCTGTGTCTTGCTGATTTTTAGTTTTCCCAATTTATACGCCCATGAGTGGACATGCCCTATGCTCCCTAAGCTGTGTTTTTTCGATGTTTCAGGACACACAGTACACTTCTCCAGAGTGGCTGTTGGCAATTTACATCCCACCCATCAGCGTAGCAAGGCTGCCATTTCTCCATGGCCTGTCCTGCATTTCTGGTTTTGACACTTTTTGCAGCATGGCCCTTTTGACCGATGGGAAGCGAGACTTCTTTGTAGCGCTGATTTGCCTTTCCAGGTTGCTTGGTTGGCCAAAAAGGGCGTATGCGTTTTTTCCTGAATATATTCAGGAAAAAACGCATACGCCCTTTTTGGCCAAGGGCATCATTGTCGACGTTTTGCGACTTTTCATGTGCTTTCAAGGCGATTCGAATCTACCTCCCGAAACCTGTTTCCTGCAATTCTGCCTTGCTTTCAAATCCTCTTCGTTGCCTTCCCTCAATATATATGTGGACGAGAGTTATCATTTATAACTCTGCGGGTTTGTGAATGGCAGTGTCCCTGGGCTCCATTTTTCAACTCGCTTTTTTGGGAGCTGGCCGTAAGAGCGTGGGATTGCCTCAGGCCCTATTCTGCTTCTGGGCGGCAGGCTGAGCCTGTGGTTAATTCTTCTTCCTGATGGGAAAATAGAGTGACCTGTGCCTGTCCCAACACCTAGATCTAGTCTCTCATTGGTTGGCCCTCTTCCCGTTCATCCTCAGGACAAATTGCAACCTGTAGGGAACAGGAGGTTAAAGGTGCTGATTCTCCAAGTAGGGAGATTGCTAGTAAAGTACCTGGAATGGCGAACCCGAGCACAAGGAGATGAGAAATGAGGTGCGTTTTAGAAACCTTTCAAAATCACACGGTGTACCATCTTCTGGGTTACTCATGTATGTTTTCGATGTAGGAAGATGCCCTTGAACCAGGAGATTTGGGACCCATGGGATGCGTACCACGCAGTATTATTTTAAAGGTTCTGCGTTTGCTCACCCAACCTCACCCAACCTCTCAGCCCCAAGAGTGTCCACCCTTATGTCTCATCCAGCTGTATGTCTAGATATGGTCAATCCAGGTTGCATCCCAGCCCCAGACCGAATTTTGGAAGAATTTCTCTCTGTTTCACTGTCTTTGTTTTACGGGTTTTTAAAAGTAATTTATTTTTATAATGGGGTTTATCTGCTTTTAACGGCTGTGTTTATGTGGCTTTACACCCACTTGACTCACTTCCAGACAGATATCAATACATAGGTTTTAGGATTCTTACTAGTCACATATATTCTTGTGTGGTGAATAGGGGGTGTTGAGTCCAGTTCACTGAGCAAGGAGTAGGTCTTGTCTATTACATATTGGGTGTATGGAACGGTATCTGAGCGAATTTGAAACCCTTGTTTTATGCATCACCTCACCTCACCTTTCCCGTTAAGCAGCCATAGTGTGTTTTCTAAACGTGTGACTCTGTTCTGTTTTGTAATTCAGTTCAAGTGTAGCGGTTTTTACATTCCCTCTATAAGTGATAGCTTATGATAAGTGTCTTTTTCTGTGTGACTTATTTCACTTAGAATCGTCGTACCTAAATCCACTCATCTTGCTTCTACTAGCCTTATGACATTGATTTCATGTCTGAGTGATATTCCATTGTACATAAGGACCACAACTTCTTTACCCATTTTTCTCTTTCCTGGGATATTTACGGTGTCATGAAGTGGAGGTTCTTGTCAACAGAGCTGCCCTAAACTTTGGGGTGCCTGTGTCTTGCTGATTTTTAGTTTTCCCAATTTATACGCCCATGAGTGGACGTGCCCTATGCTCCCTAAGCTGTGTTTTTTCGATGTTTCAGGACACACCGTGCACTTCTCCAGAGTGGCTGTTGGCAATTTACATCCCGCCTATCAGCGTAGCAAGGCTGACATTTCTCCATGGCCTGTCCTGCATTTCCGGTTTTGACATTTTTGCAGCATGGCCCTTTTGACCGATGGGAAGCGAGACTTCTTTGTAGCGGTGATTTGCCTTTCCAGGTTGCTTGGTTGGCCAAAAAGGGCGTATGCGTTTTTTCCTGAATATATTCAGGAAAAAACGCATACGCCCTTTTTGGCCAAGGGCATCATTGTCGACGTTTTGCCACTTTACATATGCTTTAAAGGCGATTCGAATCTACCTCCTGAAATATGTTTCCTGCAATTCTGCCTTGCTTTCAAATCCTCTTCATTGCCTTCCCTCAATATATTTGTGGAAGAGAGTTATCATTTATAACTCTGCGGGTTTGTGAATGGCAGTGCCCCTGAGCTCCATTTTTCAACTGTCTTTTTTGGGAGCTGGCCGCAAAAGCACGGGATTGCCTCAGGCCCTATTCAGGTTCCGGGGGGCAGGCTGAGCCTGTGGTTAATTCTTTTTCCTGATGGGAAAATAGAGTGACCTGTGCCTGTCCCAACACCTAGATCTAGTCTCTCATTGGTTGCCCCTCTTCCCTTTCATCCTCAGGACAAATTGCAAACTGTACGGAACAGGAGGTTAAAGGTGCTGATTCTCCAAGTAGGGAGATTTCTAGTAAAGTAGCTGGAATGGCGAACCCGAACACAAGGAAATGAGAAATGAGGTGCATTTTAGAAACCTTTCAAAATCACACTGTGTACCATCTTCTGGGTTTCTCATGCATGTTTTCGATGTATGAATATGCCCTTGAACCTGGAGATTTCGGACCCATGGGATGGGTACCAGGCAGTGTTACTTTAAAGGGTCTGTGTTTGCTCACCCAACCTCACCCAACCTCTCAGCCCCAAGTGTGTCCACCCTTATGTCTCATCCAGCTGTGGGTCTAGATATGGTCAATCCAGGTTGCATCACACCCCCTGAACGAATTTTGTAAGAATTTCTCTTTCACTGTCTTTGTTTTACGGGTTTTTAAAAGTAATTTATTTTTATAATGGGGTTTAGCTGCTTTTCACGGCTGTGTTTATGCGGCTTTACACCCACTTGACTCACTTCCAGAGAGATATCAATACATAGGTTTTAAGATTCTTACTAGTCAGATATATTCTTGTGTGGTGAATAGGGGGTGTTGAGTCCAGTTCACTGAGCAAGGAGTAGGTCTTGTCTATTACATATTGGGTGTATGGAACGGTATCTGAGCGAATTTGAAACCCTTGTTTTATGCATCATCTCACCTCACCTTTCCCGTTAAGCAGCCATAGTGTGTTTTCTAAACGTGTGACTCTGTTCTGTTTTGTAATTCAGTTCAAGTGTAGCGGTTTTTACATTCCCTCTATAAGTGATAGCTTATGATAAGTGTCTTTTTCTGTGTGACTTATTTCACTTAGAATCGTCGTACCTAAATCCAATCATCTTGCTTCTCCTAGCCTTATGACATTGATTTCATGTCTGAGTGATATTCCATTGTACATAAGGACCACAACTTCTTTATCCATTTTTCTCTTTCCTGGGATATTTAAGGTGTCATGAAGTGGAGGTTCTTGTCAACAGAGCAGCCCTAAACTTTGGGGTGCCTGTGTCTTGCTGATTTTTAGTTTTCCCAATTTATACTCCCATGAGTGGACGTGCCCTATGCTCCCTAAGCTGTGTTTTTTCGATGTTTCAGGACACACAGTACACTTCTCCAGAGTGGCTGTTGGCAATTTACATCCCACCCATCAGCGTAGCAAGGCTGCCATTTCTCCATGGCCTGTCCTGCATTTCTGGTTTTGACACTTTTTGCAGCACGGCCCTTTTGACCGATGGGAAGCGAGACTTCTTTGTAGCGCTGATTTGCCTTTCCAGGTTTCTTGGTTGGCCAAAAAGGGCGTTTGCGTTTTTTCCTGAATATATTCAGGAAAAAACGCATACGCCCTTTTTGGCCAAGGGCATCATTGTCGAAGTTTTACCACTTTACATATGTTTTAAGGCGATTCGAATCTACCTCCTGAAACATGTTTCCTGCAATTCTGCCTTGCTTTCAAATCCTCTTCGTTGCCTTCCCTCAATATATTTGTGGAAGAGAGTTATCATTTATAACTCTGCGGGTTTGAGAATGGCAGTGCCCCTGAGTTCCATTTTTCAACTGTCTTTTTTGGGAGCTGTCCGCAAAAGCACGGGATTGCCTCAGACCCTATTCAGGTTCCGGGGGGCAGGCTGAGCCTGTGGTTAATTCTTCTTCCTGATGGGAAAATAGAGTGACCTGTGCCTGTCCCAACACCTAGATCTAGTCTCTCATTGGTTGCCCCTCTTCCCTTTCATCCTCAGGACAAATTGCAACCTGTACGGAACAGGAGGTTAAAGGTGCTGATTCTCCAAGTACTGAGATTTCTAGTAAAGTAGCTGGAATGGCGAACCCGAACACAAGGAAATGAGAAATGAGGTGCGTTTTAGAAACCTTTCAAAATCACACAGTGTACCACCTTCTGGGTTTCTCATGCATGTTTTCGATATAGGAATATGCCCTTCAACCTGGAGATTTGGGACCCATGGGAAGTGTACCAGGCAGTATTACTTTAAAGGGTCTGTGTTTGCTCACCCAACCTCACCCAACCTCTCAGCCCCAAGTGTGTCCACCCTTATGTCTCATCCAGCTGTGCGTCTAGATATGGTCAATCCAGGTTGCATCACAGCCCCTGAACGAATTTTGTACGAATTTCTCTCTCTTTCACTGTCTTTGTTTTACGGGTTTTTAAAAGTAATTTATTTTTATAATGGGGTTTAGCTGCTTTTCACGGCTGTGTTTATGCGGCTTTACACCCACTTGACTCACTTCCAGAGAGATATCAATACATAGGTTTTAAGATTCTTAGTAGTCATATATATTCTTGTGTGGTGAATAGGGGGTGTTGAGTCCAGTTCACTGAGCAAGGAGTCGGTCTTTTCTATTACATATTGGGTGTATGGAACGGTATCTGAGCCAATTTGAAACCCTTGTTTTATGCATCACCCCACCTCACCTTTCCCGTTAAGCAGCCATAGTGTGTTTTCTAAACGTGTGACTATGTTCTGTTCTGTAATTCAGTTCAAGTGTAGCGGTTTTTACATTTCCTCTATAAGTGATAGCTTATGATAAGTGTCTTTTTCTGTGTGACTTATTTCACTTAGAATCATCGTACCTAAATCCACTCATCTTGCTTCTACTAGCCTTATGACATTGATTCCATGTCTGAGTGATATTCCATTGTACATAAGGACCACAACTTCTTTATCCATTTTTCTCTTTCCTGGGATATTTAAGGTGTCATGAAGTGGAGGTTCTTGTCAACAGAGCAGCCCTAAACTTTGGGGTGCCTGTGTCTTGCTGATTTTTAGTTTTCCCAATTTATACGCCCATGAGTGGACGTGCCCTATGCTCCCTAAGTTGTGTTTTTTCGATATTTCAGGACACACCGTACACTTCTCCAGAGTGGCTGTTGGCAATTTACATCCCGCCCATCAGTGTAGCAAGGATGCCATTTCTCCATGGCCTGTCCTGCATTTCTGGTTTTGACACTTTTTGCAGCATGGCCCTTTTGACCGATGGGAAGCGAGTCTTCTTTGTAGCGCTGATTTGCCTTTCCAGGTTGCTTGGTTGGCCAAAAAGGGCGTATGCGTTTTTTCCTGATTATATTCAGGAAAAAACGCATACGCCCTTTTTGGCCAAGGGCATCATTGTCGACGTTTTGTGACTTTTCATGTGCTTTAAAGGCGATTCGAATCTACCTCCTGAAACCTGTTTCCTGCAATTCTGCCTTGCTTTCAAATCCTCTTCGTTGCCTTCCCTCAATATATTTGTGGACGAGAGTTATCATTTATAACTCTGCGGGTTTGTAAATGGCAGTGTCCCTGGGCTCCATTTTTCAACTCGCTTTTTTGGGAGCTGGCCATTAGAGCGCGGGATTGCCTCAGGCCCTATTCTGCTTCTGGGCGGCAGGCTGAGCCTGTGGTTAATTCTTCTTCCTGATGGGAAAATACAGTGACCTGTGCCTGTCCCAACACCTAGATCTAGTCTCTCATTGGTTGCCCCTCTTCCCATTCATCCTCAGGACAAATTGCAACCTGTACGGAACAGGAGGATAAAGGTGCTGATTCTCCAAGTAGGGAGATGGCTAGTAAAGTACCTGGAATGGCGAACCCGAGCACAAGGAGATGAGAAATGAGGTGCGTTTTAGAAACCTTTCAAAATCACATGGTGTGCCATCTTCTGGGTTTCTCATGTATGTTTTCGATGTAGGAAGATGCCCTTGAACCTGGAGATGTGGGACCCATGGGATGCGTACCAGGCAGTGTTACTTTAAAGGGTCTGCGTTTGCTCACCCAACCTCACCCAACCTCTCAGCCCCAAGAGTGTCCACCCTTATATCTCATCCAGCTGTATGTCTAGATATGGTCAATCCAGGTTGCATCCCAGCCCCAGAAAGAATTTTGGAAGAATTTCTCTCTCTTTCACAGTCTTTGTTTTACGGGTTTTTAAAAGTAATTTATTTTTATAATGGGGTTTAGCTGTTTTTCACGGCTGTGTTTATGCGGCTTTACACCCACTTGACTCACTTCCAGAGAGATATCAATACATAGGTTTTAAGATTCTTACTAGTCACATATATTCTTGTGTGGTGAATAGGAGGTGTTGAGTCCAGTTCACTGAGCAAGGAGTAGGTCTTGTCTATTACATATTGGGTGTATGGAACGGTATCTGAGCGAATTTGAAACCCTTGTTTTATGCATCACCCCACCTCACCTTTCCCGTTAAGCAGCCATAGTGTGTTTTCTAAACGTGTGACTCTGTTCCCTTTGTAATTCAGTTCAAGTGTAGCGGTTTTTACATTCCCTCTATAAGTGATAGCTTATGATAAGTGTCTTTTTCTGTGTGACTTATTTCACTTAGAATCGTCGTTCCTAAATCCACTCATCTTGCTTCTACTAGCCTTATGACATTTATTTCATGTCTGAGTGATATTCCATTGTACATAAGGACCAAAATTCTTTATCAATTTTTTTCTTTCCTGGTATATTTAAGGTGTCATGAAGTGGAGGTTCTTGTCAACAGAGCAGCCCTAATCATTGGGGTGCCTGTGTCTTGCTGATTTTTAGTTTTCCCAATTTATACGACCATGAGAGGACGTGCCCTATGCTCCCTAAGCTGTGTTTTTTCGATGTTTCAGGACACACCGTACACTTCTCCAGTGTGGCTGTTGGCAATGTACATCCCTCCCATCAGCGTAACAAGGCTGCCATTTCTCCATGGCCTGTCCTGCATTTCCGGTTTTGACATTTTTGCAGCATGGCCCTTTTGACCGATGGGAAGCGAGACTTCTTTGTAGCGCTGATTTGCCTTTCCAGGTTGCTTGGTTGGCCAAAAAGGGCGTATGCGTTTTTTCCTGAATATATTCAGGAAAAAACGCATACGCCCTTTTTGGCCAAGGGCATCATTGTCGACGTTTTGCCGCTTTTCATGTGCTTTAAAGGCGATTCGTATCTACCTCCTGAAATCTGTTTCCTGCAATTCTGCCTTGCTTTCAAATCCTCTTCGTTGCCTTCCCTCAATATATTTGTGGAAGAGAGTTATCATTTATAACTCTGCAGGGTTGTGAATTGCAGTGCCCATGTGCTCCATTTTTCAACTGGCTTTTTTGGGAGCTGGCGCAGAAGCGCGGGATTGCCTCAGGCCCTATTCTGGATCCGGGTGGCAGGCTGAGCCTGTGGTTATTTCTTCTTCCTGATGAGAAAATAGAGTGACCTGTGCCTGTCCCAACACCTAGAACTAGTCTCTCATTGGTTGCCCCTCTTCCCTTTCATCCTCAGGACAAATTGCAACCTGTACGGAACAGGAGGTTAAAGGTGCTGATTCTCCAAGTACTGAGATTTCTAGTAAAGTAGCTGGAATGGCGAACCCGAACACAAGGAAATGAGAAATGAGGTGCGTTTTAGAAACCTTTCAAAATCACACAGTGTACCACCTTCTGGGTTTCTCATGCATGTTTTCGATATAGGAATATGCCCTTCAACCTGGAGATTTGGGACCCATGGGAAGTGTACCAGGCAGTATTACTTTAAAGGGTCTGTGTTTGCTCACCCAACCTCACCCAACCTCTCAGCCCCAAGTGTGTCCACCCTTATGTCTCATCCAGCTGTGCGTCTAGATATGGTCAATCCAGGTTGCATCACAGCCCCTGAACGAATTTTGTAAGAATTTCTCTCTCTTTCACTGTCTTTGTTTTACGGGTTTTTAAAACTAATTTATTTTTATAATGGGGTTTAGCTGCTTTTCACGGCTGTGTTTATGCGGCTTTACACCCATTTGACTCTCTTCCAGACAGATATCAATACATAGGTTTTAAGATTCTTACTAGTCACATATATTCTTGTGTGGTGAATAGGGGGTGTTGAGTCCAGTTCAATGAGCAAGGAGTAGGTCTTATCTATTACATATTGGGTGTATGGAACGGTATCTGAGCCAATTTGAAACCCTTGTTTTATGCATCACCCCACCTCACCTTTCCCGTTAAGCAGCCATATTGTGTTTTCTAAACGTGTGACTCTGTTCTGTTTTGTAATTCAGTTCAAGTGTAGCGGTTTTTAAATTCCCTCTATAAGTGATAGCTTATGATAAGTGTCTTTTTCTGTGTGACTTATTTCACTTAGAATCATCGTACCTAAGTCCACTCATCTTGCTTTTTCTATCCTTATGACATTGATTTCATGTCTGAGTGATATTCCATTGTACATAAGGACCACAACTTCTTTATCCATTTTTCTCTTTCCTGGGATATTTAAGGTGTCATGAAGTGGAGGTTCTTGTCAACAGAGCAGCCCTAAACTTTGGGGTGCCTGTGTCTTGCTGATTTTTAGTTTTCCCAATTTATACGCCCATGAGTGGACGTGCCCTATGCTCCCTAAGCTGTGTTTTCTCGATGTTTCAGGACACACCGTACTCTTCTCCAGAGTGGCTGTTGGCAATTTACATCCCGCCCATCAGCGTAGCAAGGCTGCCATTTCTCCATGGCCTGTCCTGCATTTCTGGTTTTGACACTTTTTGCAGCATGGCCCTTTTGACCGATGGGAAGCGAGACTACTTTGTAGCGCTGATTTGCCTTTCCAGGTTGCTTGGTTGGCCAAAAAGGGCGTATGCGTTTTTTCCTGAATATATTCAGGAAAAAACGCATACGCCCTTTTTGGCCAAGGGCATCATTGTCGACGTTTTGCGACTTTTCATGTGCTTTAAAGGCGATTCGAATCTACCTCCCGAAACCTGTTTCCTGCAATTCTGCCTTGCTTTCAAATCCTCTTCGTTGCCTTCCCTCAATATATTTGTGGACGAGAGTTATCATTTATAACTCTGCGGGTTTGTGAATGGCAGTGTCCCTGGGCTCCATTTTTCAACTCGCTTTTTTGGGAGCTGGCCCTAAGAGCGTGGGATTGCCTCAGGCCCTATTCTGCTTCTGGGCGGCAGCCTGAGCCTGTGGTTAATTCTTCTTCCTGATGGGAAAATAGAGTGTCCTGTGCCTGTCCCAACACCTAGATCTAGTCTCTCATTGGTTGGCCCTCTTCCCGTTCATCCTCAGGACAAATTGCAACCTGTAGGGAACAGGAGGTTAAAGGTGCTGATTCTCCAAGTAGGGAGATTGCTAGTAAAGTACCTGGAATGGCGAACCCGAGCACAAGGAGATGAGAAATGAGGTGCGTTTTAGAAACCTTTCAAAATCACACGGTGTACCATCTTCTGGGTTACTCATGTATGTTTTCGATGTAGGAAGATGCCCTTGAACCAGGAGATTTGGGACCCATGGGATGCGTACCGCGCAGTATTACTTTAAAGGTTCTGCGTTTGCTCACCCAACCTCACCCAAACTCTCAGCCCCAAGAGTGTCCACCCTTATGTCTCATCCAGCTGTATGTCTAGATATGGTCAATCCAGGTTGCATCCCAGCCCCATACCGAATTTTGGAAGAATTTCTCTCTGTTTCACTGTCTTTGTTTTACGGGTTTTTAAAAGTAATTTATTTTTATAATGGGGTTTATCTGCTTTTAACGGCTGTGTTTATGCGGCTTTCCACCCACATGACTCACTTCCAGACAGATATCAATACATAGGTTTTAAGATTCTTACTAGTCACATATATTCTTGTGCGGTGAATAGGGGGTGTTGAGTCCAGTTCACTGAGCAAGGAGTAGGTCTTGTCTATTATATATTGGGTGTATGGAACGGTATCTGAGCGAATTTGAAACCCTTGTTTTATGCATCACCTCACCTCACCTTTCCCGTTAAGCAGCCATAGTGTGTTTTCTAAACGTGTGACTCTGTTCTGTTTTGTAATTCAGTTCAAGTGTAGCAGTTTTTACATTCCCTCTATAAGTGATAGCTTATGATAAGTGTCTTTTTCTGTGTGACTTATTTCACTTAGAATCGTCGTACCTAAATCCAATCATCTTGCTTCTCCTAGCCTTATGACATTGATTTCATGTCTGAGTGATATTCCATTGTACATAAGGACCACAACTTCTTTATCCATTTTTCTCTTTCCTGGGATATTTAAGGTGTCATGAAGTGGAGGTTCTTGTCAACAGAGCAGCCCTAAACTTGGGGTGCCTGTGTCTTGCTGATTTTTAGTTTTCCCAATTTATACGCCCATGAGTGGACATGCCCTATGCTCCCTAAGCTGTGTTTTTTCGATGTTTCAGGACACACAGTACACTTCTCCAGAGTGGCTGTTGGCAATTTACATCCCACCCATCAGCGTAGCAAGGCTGCCATTTCTCCATGGCCTGTCCTGCATTTCTGGTTTTGACACTTTTTGCAGCATGGCCCTTTTGACCGATGGGAAGCGAGACTTCTTTGTAGCGCTGATTTGCCTTTCCAGGTTGCTTGGTTGGCCAAAAAGGGCGTATGCGTTTTTTCCTGAATATATTCAGGAAAAAACGCATACGCCCTTTTTGGCCAAGGGCATCATTGTCGACGTTTTGCGACTTTTCATGTGCTTTAAAGGCGATTCGAATCTACCTCCCGAAACCTGTTTCCTGCAATTCTGCCTTGCTTTCAAATCCTCTTCGTTGCCTTCCCTCAATATATATGTGGACGAGAGTTATCATTTATAACTCTGCGGGTTTGTGAATGGCAGTGTCCCTGGGCTCCATTTTTCAACTCGCTTTTTTGGGAGCTGGCCGTAAGAGCGTGGGATTGCCTCAGGCCCTATTCTGCTTCTGGGCGGCAGGCTGAGCCTGTGGTTAATTCTTCTTCCTGATGGGAAAATAGAGTGACCTGTGCCTGTCCCAACACCTAGATCTAGTCTCTCATTGGTTGCCCCTCTTCCCTTTCATCCTCAGGACAAATTGCAAACTGTACGGAACAGGAGGTTAAAGGTGCTGATTCTCCAAGTAGGGAGATTTCTAGTAAAGTAGCTGGAATGGCGAACCCGAACACAAGGAAATGAGAAATGAGGTGCATTTTAGAAACCTTTCAAAATCACACTGTGTACCATCTTCTGGGTTTCTCATGCATGTTTTCGATGTATGAATATGCCCTTGAACCTGGAGATTTCGGACCCATGGGATGGGTACCAGGCAGTGTTACTTTAAAGGGTCTGTGTTTGCTCACCCAACCTCACCCAACCTCTCAGCCCCAAGTGTGTCCACCCTTATGTCTCATCCAGCTGTGGGTCTAGATATGGTCAATCCAGGTTGCATCACACCCCCTGAACGAATTTTGTAAGAATTTCTCTTTCACTGTCTTTGTTTTACGGGTTTTTAAAAGTAATTTATTTTTATAATGGGGTTTAGCTGCTTTTCACGGCTGTGTTTATGCGGCTTTACACCCACTTGACTCACTTCCAGAGAGATATCAATACATAGGTTTTAAGATTCTTACTAGTCAGATATATTCTTGTGTGGTGAATAGGGGGTGTTGAGTCCAGTTCACTGAGCAAGGAGTAGGTCTTGTCTATTACATATTGGGTGTATGGAACGGTATCTGAGCGAATTTGAAACCCTTGTTTTATGCATCATCTCACCTCACCTTTCCCGTTAAGCAGCCATAGTGTGTTTTCTAAACGTGTGACTCTGTTCTGTTTTGTAATTCAGTTCAAGTGTAGCGGTTTTTACATTCCCTCTATAAGTGATAGCTTATGATAAGTGTCTTTTTCTGTGTGACTTATTTCACTTAGAATCGTCGTACCTAAATCCAATCATCTTGCTTCTCCTAGCCTTATGACATTGATTTCATGTCTGAGTGATATTCCATTGTACATAAGGACCACAACTTCTTTATCCATTTTTCTCTTTCCTGGGATATTTAAGGTGTCATGAAGTGGAGGTTCTTGTCAACAGAGCAGCCCTAAACTTTGGGGTGCCTGTGTCTTGCTGATTTTTAGTTTTCCCAATTTATACTCCCATGAGTGGACGTGCCCTATGCTCCCTAAGCTGTGTTTTTTCGATGTTTCAGGACACACAGTACACTTCTCCAGAGTGGCTGTTGGCAATTTACATCCCACCCATCAGCGTAGCAAGGCTGCCATTTCTCCATGGCCTGTCCTGCATTTCTGGTTTTGACACTTTTTGCAGCACGGCCCTTTTGACCGATGGGAAGCGAGACTTCTTTGTAGCGCTGATTTGCCTTTCCAGGTTTCTTGGTTGGCCAAAAAGGGCGTTTGCGTTTTTTCCTGAATATATTCAGGAAAAAACGCATACGCCCTTTTTGGCCAAGGGCATCATTGTCGAAGTTTTACCACTTTACATATGTTTTAAGGCGATTCGAATCTACCTCCTGAAACATGTTTCCTGCAATTCTGCCTTGCTTTCAAATCCTCTTCGTTGCCTTCCCTCAATATATTTGTGGAAGAGAGTTATCATTTATAACTCTGCGGGTTTGAGAATGGCAGTGCCCCTGAGTTCCATTTTTCAACTGTCTTTTTTGGGAGCTGTCCGCAAAAGCACGGGATTGCCTCAGACCCTATTCAGGTTCCGGGGGGCAGGCTGAGCCTGTGGTTAATTCTTCTTCCTGATGGGAAAATAGAGTGACCTGTGCCTGTCCCAACACCTAGATCTAGTCTCTCATTGGTTGCCCCTCTTCCCTTTCATCCTCAGGACAAATTGCAACCTGTACGGAACAGGAGGTTAAAGGTGCTGATTCTCCAAGTACTGAGATTTCTAGTAAAGTAGCTGGAATGGCGAACCCGAACACAAGGAAATGAGAAATGAGGTGCGTTTTAGAAACCTTTCAAAATCACACAGTGTACCACCTTCTGGGTTTCTCATGCATGTTTTCGATATAGGAATATGCCCTTCAACCTGGAGATTTGGGACCCATGGGAAGTGTACCAGGCAGTATTACTTTAAAGGGTCTGTGTTTGCTCACCCAACCTCACCCAACCTCTCAGCCCCAAGTGTGTCCACCCTTATGTCTCATCCAGCTGTGCGTCTAGATATGGTCAATCCAGGTTGCATCACAGCCCCTGAACGAATTTTGTACGAATTTCTCTCTCTTTCACTGTCTTTGTTTTACGGGTTTTTAAAAGTAATTTATTTTTATAATGGGGTTTAGCTGCTTTTCACGGCTGTGTTTATGCGGCTTTACACCCACTTGACTCACTTCCAGAGAGATATCAATACATAGGTTTTAAGATTCTTAGTAGTCATATATATTCTTGTGTGGTGAATAGGGGGTGTTGAGTCCAGTTCACTGAGCAAGGAGTCGGTCTTTTCTATTACATATTGGGTGTATGGAACGGTATCTGAGCCAATTTGAAACCCTTGTTTTATGCATCACCCCACCTCACCTTTCCCGTTAAGCAGCCATAGTGTGTTTTCTAAACGTGTGACTATGTTCTGTTCTGTAATTCAGTTCAAGTGTAGCGGTTTTTACATTTCCTCTATAAGTGATAGCTTATGATAAGTGTCTTTTTCTGTGTGACTTATTTCACTTAGAATCATCGTACCTAAATCCACTCATCTTGCTTCTACTAGCCTTATGACATTGATTTCATGTCTGAGTGATATTCCATTGTACATAAGGACCACAACTTCTTTATCCATTTTTCTCTTTCCTGGGATATTTAAGGTGTCATGAAGTGGAGGTTCTTGTCAACAGAGCAGCCCTAAACTTTGGGGTGCCTGTGTCTTGCTGATTTTTAGTTTTCCCAATTTATACGCCCATGAGTGGACGTGCCCTATGCTCCCTAAGTTGTGTTTTTTCGATATTTCAGGACACACCGTACACTTCTCCAGAGTGGCTGTTGGCAATTTACATCCCGCCCATCAGTGTAGCAAGGATGCCATTTCTCCATGGCCTGTCCTGCATTTCTGGTTTTGACACTTTTTGCAGCATGGCCCTTTTGACCGATGGGAAGCGAGTCTTCTTTGTAGCGCTGATTTGCCTTTCCAGGTTGCTTGGTTGGCCAAAAAGGGCGTATGCGTTTTTTCCTGATTATATTCAGGAAAAAACGCATACGCCCTTTTTGGCCAAGGGCATCATTGTCGACGTTTTGTGACTTTTCATGTGCTTTAAAGGCGATTCGAATCTACCTCCTGAAACCTGTTTCCTGCAATTCTGCCTTGCTTTCAAATCCTCTTCGTTGCCTTCCCTCAATATATTTGTGGACGAGAGTTATCATTTATAACTCTGCGGGTTTGTAAATGGCAGTGTCCCTGGGCTCCATTTTTCAACTCGCTTTTTTGGGAGCTGGCCATTAGAGCGCGGGATTGCCTCAGGCCCTATTCTGCTTCTGGGCGGCAGGCTGAGCCTGTGGTTAATTCTTCTTCCTGATGGGAAAATACAGTGACCTGTGCCTGTCCCAACACCTAGATCTAGTCTCTCATTGGTTGCCCCTCTTCCCATTCATCCTCAGGACAAATTGCAACCTGTACGGAACAGGAGGATAAAGGTGCTGATTCTCCAAGTAGGGAGATGGCTAGTAAAGTACCTGGAATGGCGAACCCGAGCACAAGGAGATGAGAAATGAGGTGCGTTTTAGAAACCTTTCAAAATCACATGGTGTGCCATCTTCTGGGTTTCTCATGTATGTTTTCGATGTAGGAAGATGCCCTTGAACCTGGAGATGTGGGACCCATGGGATGCGTACCAGGCAGTGTTACTTTAAAGGGTCTGCGTTTGCTCACCCAACCTCACCCAACCTCTCAGCCCCAAGAGTGTCCACCCTTATATCTCATCCAGCTGTATGTCTAGATATGGTCAATCCAGGTTGCATCCCAGCCCCAGAAAGAATTTTGGAAGAATTTCTCTCTCTTTCACAGTCTTTGTTTTACGGGTTTTTAAAAGTAATTTATTTTTATAATGGGGTTTAGCTGTTTTTCACGGCTGTGTTTATGCGGCTTTACACCCACTTGACTCACTTCCAGAGAGATATCAATACATAGGTTTTAAGATTCTTACTAGTCACATATATTCTTGTGTGGTGAATAGGAGGTGTTGAGTCCAGTTCACTGAGCAAGGAGTAGGTCTTGTCTATTACATATTGGGTGTATGGAACGGTATCTGAGCGAATTTGAAACCCTTGTTTTATGCATCACCCCACCTCACCTTTCCCGTTAAGCAGCCATAGTGTGTTTTCTAAACGTGTGACTCTGTTCCCTTTGTAATTCAGTTCAAGTGTAGCGGTTTTTACATTCCCTCTATAAGTGATAGCTTATGATAAGTGTCTTTTTCTGTGTGACTTATTTCACTTAGAATCGTCGTTCCTAAATCCACTCATCTTGCTTCTACTAGCCTTATGACATTTATTTCATGTCTGAGTGATATTCCATTGTACATAAGGACCAAAATTCTTTATCAATTTTTTTCTTTCCTGGTATATTTAAGGTGTCATGAAGTGGAGGTTCTTGTCAACAGAGCAGCCCTAATCATTGGGGTGCCTGTGTCTTGCTGATTTTTAGTTTTCCCAATTTATACGACCATGAGAGGACGTGCCCTATGCTCCCTAAGCTGTGTTTTTTCGATGTTTCAGGACACACCGTACACTTCTCCAGTGTGGCTGTTGGCAATGTACATCCCTCCCATCAGCGTAACAAGGCTGCCATTTCTCCATGGCCTGTCCTGCATTTCCGGTTTTGACATTTTTGCAGCATGGCCCTTTTGACCGATGGGAAGCGAGACTTCTTTGTAGCGCTGATTTGCCTTTCCAGGTTGCTTGGTTGGCCAAAAAGGGCGTATGCGTTTTTTCCTGAATATATTCAGGAAAAAACGCATACGCCCTTTTTGGCCAAGGGCATCATTGTCGACGTTTTGCCGCTTTTCATGTGCTTTAAAGGCGATTCGTATCTACCTCCTGAAATCTGTTTCCTGCAATTCTGCCTTGCTTTCAAATCCTCTTCGTTGCCTTCCCTCAATATATTTTTGGACGAGAGTTATCTTTTATAACTCAGCAGGTTTGTGAATTGCAGTGTCCCTGAGCTCCATTTTTCAACTCGCTTTTTTGGGAGCTGGCCGCAAAAGCGAGGGATTGCCTCAGGCCCTATTGTGCTTCTGGGCGGCAGGCTGAGCCTGTGATTAATTCTTCTTCCTGATGGGAAAATAGAGTGACCTGTGCCTGTCCCAACACCTAGATCTAGTCTCTCATTGGTTGCCCCTCTTCCCGTTCATCCTCAGGACAAATTGCAACCTGTAGGGATCAGGAGCTTAAAGGTGCTGATTCTCCAAGTAGGGATATTGCTAGTAAAGTAGCTGGAAAGGCGAACCCTAGCACAAGGAGATGAGAAATGGGGTGCGTTTTAGAAACCTTTCAAAATCACACGGTGTACCATCTTCTGGGTTTCTCATGCATGTTTTCGATGTAGCAAGATGCCCTTGAACCTGGAGATTTGGGACCCATGGGATGGGTACCACGCAGTATTACTTTAAAGGGTCTGAGTTTGCTCACCCAACCTCACCCAACCTCTCAGCCCCAAGAGTGTCCACCCCTATGTCTCATCCAGGTTTGGGTCGAGATATGGTCAATCCAGGTTGCATCACAGCCCCTGAACGAATTTTGTAAGAATTTCTCTCTCTTTCACTGTCTTTGTTTTACGGGTTTTTAAAAGTAATTTATTTTTATAATGGGGTTTAGCTGCTTTTCACGGCTGTGTTTATGCGGCTTTACACCCACTTGGCTCACTTCCAGAGAGATATCAATACATAGGTTTTACGATTCTTACTAGTCAGATATATTTTTTGCGGTGAATAGGGGGTGTTGAGTCCAGTTCACTGAGCAAGGAGTAGGCCTTGTCTATTACATATTGGGTGTATGGTACGGTATCTGAGCGAATTTGAAACCCTTGTTTTATGCATCACCCCACCTCACCTTTCCCGTTAAGCAGCCATAGTGTGTTTTCTAAACGTGTGACTCTGTTCTCTTTTGTAATTCAGTTCTAGTGTTGCGGTTTTTACATTCCCTCTATAAGTGATAGCTTATGATAAGTGTCTTTTTCTGTGTGACTTATTTCACTTAGAATCGTCATACCTAAATCCACTCATCTTGCTTCTACTAGCCTTATGACATTGATTTCATGTCTGAGTGATATTCCTTTGTACATAAGGACCACAACTTCTTTATCCATTTTTCTCTTTCCTGGGATATTTAAGGTGTCATGAAGTGGAGGTTCTTGTCAACATAGCAGCCCTAAACATTGGGGTGCCTGTGTCTTGCTGATTTTTAGTTTTCCCAATTTATACGCCCATGAGTGCACGTGCCCTATGCTCCCTAAGCAGTTTTTTCGATGTTTCAGGACACACCGTACACTTCTCCAGAGTGGCTGTTGGCAAATTACATCCCGCCCATCAGCGTAGCAAGGCTGCCATTTCTCCATGGCCTGTCCTGCATTTCTGGTTTTGACACTTTTTGCAGCATGGCCCTTTTGACCGATGGGAAGCGAGACTTCTTTGTAGTGCTGATTTGCCTTTCCAGGTTGCTTGGTTGGCCAAAAAGGGCGTATGCGTTTTTTCCTGAATATATTCAGGAAAAAACGCATACGCCCTTTTTGACCAAGGGCATCACTGTCGACGTTTTGCCACTTTTCATGTGCTTTAAAGGCGATTCGAATCTACCTCCTGAAACCTGTTTCCTGCAATTCTGCCTTGCTTTCAAATCCTCTTCGTTGCCTACCCTCCATATATTTGTGGACGAGAGTTATCATTTATAACTCAGCAGGTTTGTGAATTGCAGTGACCCTGAGCTCCATTTTTCAACTGTCTTTTTTGGGAGCTGGCCGCAAAAGCACGGGATTGCCTCAGGCCCCATTCTGGTTCCCGGGGGCAGGCTGAGCCTGTGGTTAATTCTTCTTCCTGATGGGAAAATAGAGTGACCTGTGCCTGTCCCAAAACCTAGATCTAGTCTCTCATTGGTTGCCCCTCTTCCCGTTCATCCTCTGGACAAATTGCAACCTGTAGGGAACAGGAGCTTAAAGGTGCTGAATCTCCAAGTAGGGAGATTGCTAGTAAAGAAGCTGGAAAGGCGAACCCTAGCAGAAGGAGATGAGAAATGGGGTGCGTTTTAGAAACCTTTCAAAATCACACAGTGTACCATCTTCTGGGTTTCTCATGCATGTTTTCGATGTAGGAAGATGCCCTTGAACCTGGAGATTTGGGACCCATGGGATGGGTACCACGCAGTATTACTTTAAAGGGTCTGAGTTTGCTCACCCAACCTCACCCAAACTCTCAGCCCCATGAGTGTCCACCCTTATGTCTCATCCAGGTGTGGGTCTAGATATGGTCAATCCAGGTTGCATCACAGCCCCTGAACGAATTTTGTAAGAATTTCTCTCTCTTTCACTGTCTTTGTTTTACGGGTTTTTAAAAGTAATTTATTTTTATAATGGGGTTTAGCTGCTTTTCACGGCTGTGTTTATGCGGCTTTACACCCACTTGGCTCACTTCCAGAGAGATATCAATACATAGGTTTTACGATTCTTACTAGTCAGATATATTTTTGTGCGGTGAATAGGGGGTGTTGAGTCCAGTTCACTGAGCAAGGAGTAGGTCTTGTCTACTACATATTGGGTTTATGGAACGGTATCTGAGCGAATTTGAAACCCTTGTTTTATGCATCACCCCACCTCACCTTTCCCGTTAAGCAGCCATAGTGTGTTTTCTAAACGTGTGACTCTGTTCTGTTTTGTAATTCAGTTCAAGTGTAGCGGTTTTTACATTCCCTCTATAAGTGATAGCTTATGATAAGTGTCTTTTTCTGTGTGACTTATTTCACTTAGAATCGTCATACCTAAATCCACTCATCTTGCTTCTACTAGCCTTATGACATTGATTTCATGTCTGAGTGATATTCCTTTGTACATAAGGACCACAACTTCTTTATCCATTTTTCTCTTTCCTGGGATATTTAAGGTGTCATGAAGTGGAGGTTCTTGTCAACATAGCAGCCCTAAACATTGGGGTGCCTGTGTCTTGCTGATTTTTAGTTTTCCCAATTTATACGCCCATGAGTGGACGTGCCCTATGCTCCCTAAGCTGTGTTTTTTCGATGTTTCAGGACACACCGTACACTTCTCCAGAGTGGCTGTTGGCAATTTACATCCCGCCCATCAGCGTAGCAAGGCTGCCATTTCTCCATGGCCTGCCCTGCATTTCTCGTTTTGACACTTTTTGCAGCATGGCCCTATTGACCGATGGGAAGCGAGACTTCTTTGTAGCGCTGATTTGCCTTTCCAGGTTGCTTGGTTGGCCAAAAAGGGCGTATGCGTTGTTTCCTGAATATATTCAGGAAAAAACGCATACGCCCTTTTTGGCCAAGGGCATCACTGTCGACGTTTTGCCACTTTTCATGTGCTTTAAATGCGATTCGAATCTACCTCCTGAAACCTGTTTCCTGCAATTCTGCCTTGCTTTCAAATCCTCTTCGTTGCCTTCCCTCAATATATTTGTGGACGAGAGTTATCATTTATAACTCAGCAGGTTTGTAAATTGCAGTGCCCCTGAGCTCCATTTTTCAACTGTCTTTTTTGGGAGCTGTCCGCAAAAGCACGGGATTGCCTCAGGCCCTATTCTGGTTCCCTGCGGCAGGCTGAGCCTGTGTTTAATTCTTCTTCCTGATGGGAAAATAGAGTGACCTGTGCCTGTCCCAACACCTAGATCTAGTCTCTCATTGGTTGCCCCTCTTCCCGTTCATCCTCAGGACAAATTGCAACCTGTAGGGAACAGGAGCTTAAAGGTGCTGATTCTCCAAGTAGGGAGATTGCTAGTAAAGTAGCTGGAAAGGCGAACCCGAGCACAAGGAGATGAGAAATGAGGTGCGTTTTAGAAACCTTTCAAAATCACACGGTGTACCATCTTCTGGGTTTCTCATGCATGTTTTCGATGTAGGAAGATGCCCTTGAACCTGGAAATTTGGGACCCATGGGATGGGTACCACACAGTATTTCTTTAAAGGGTCTGCGTTTGCTCACCCAACCTCACCCAACCTCTAAGACCCAAGAGTGTCCACCCTTATGTCTCATCCAGCTGTGGGTCTAGATATGGTCAATCCAGGTTGCATCACAGCCTCTGAACGAATTTTGTAAGAATTTCTCTCTCTTTCACTGTCTTTGTTTTACGGGTTTTTAAAAGTAATTTATTTTTATAATGGGGTTTAGCTGCTTTTCACGGCTGTGTTTATGCGGCTTTACACCCACTTGACTCACTTCCAGACAGATATCAATACATAGGTTTTAAGATTCTTACTAGTCACATATATTCTTGTGCGGTGAATAGGGGGTGTTGAGTCCAGTTCACTGAGCAAGAAGTAGGTCATGTCTATTACATATTGGGTGTATGGAACGTTATCTGAGCGAATTTGAAACCCTTGTTTTATGCATCACCCCACCTCACCTTTCCCGTTAAGCAGCTATAGTGTGTTTTCTAAACGTGTGACTCTGTTCTGTTTTGTAATTCAGTTCAAGTGTAGCGGTTTTTACATTCCCTCTATAAGTGATAGCTTATGATAAGGGTCTTTTTCTGTGTAACTTATTTCACTTAGAATCGTCATACCTAAGTCCACTCATCTTGCTTCACTAGCCTTATGACATTGATTTCATGTCTGAGTGATATTCCATTGTACATAAGGACCACAACTTCTTTATCCATTTTTCTCTTTCCTGGGATATTTAAGGTGTCATGAAGTGGAGGTTCTTGTCAACAGAGCAGCCCTAAACTTTGGGGTGCCTGTGTCTTGCTGATTTTTAGTTTTCCCAATTTATACACCCATGAGTGGACGTGCCCTATGCTCCCTAAGCTGTGTTTTTTCGATGTTTCAGGACACACAGTACACTTCTCCAGAGTGGCTGTTGGCAATTTACATCCCGCCCTTCAGCGTAGCAAGGCTGCCATTTCTCCATGGCCTGTCCTGCATTTCTGGTTTTGACACTTTTTGCAGCATGTCCCTTTTGACCAATGGGAAGCGAAACTTCTTTGTAGCGCTGATTTGCCTTTCCAGGTTGCTTGGTTGGCCAAAAAGTGCGTATGCGTTTTTTCCTGAATATATTCAGGAAAAAACGCATACGCCCTTTTTGGCCAAGGGCATCATTGTCGACGTTTTGCCGCTTTTCATGTGCTTTAAAGGCGATTCGAATCTACCTCCTGAAATCTGTTTCCTGCAATTCTGCCTTGCTTTCAAATCCTCTTCGTTGCCTTCCGTCAATATATCTGTGGATGACAGTTATCATTTATAACTCTGCGGGTTTGTGAATTGCAGTGTCCCTGAGCTCCATTTTTCAACTCGCTTTTTTGGGAGCTGGCCGCAAAAGCGAGGGATTGCCTCCGGCCCTATTCTGGTTCCTGGCAGCAGGCTGAGCCTGTGGTTAATTCTTCTTCCTGATGGGAAAATAGAGTGACCTGTGCCTGTCCCAACACCTAGATCTAGTCTCTCATTGGTTGCCCCTCTTCCCGTTCATCCTCAGGACAAATTGCAACCTGTAGGGAACAGGAGGTTAAAGGTGCTGATTCTCCAAGTAGGGAGATTGCTAGTAAAGTAGCTGGAAAGGCGAACCCTAGCACAAGGAGATGAGAAATGGGGTGCGTTTTAGAAACCTTTCAAAATCACACGGTGTACCATCTTCTGGGTTTCTCATGCATGTTTTCGATGTAGCAAGATGACCTTGAACCTGGAGATTTGGGACCCATGGGATGGGTACCACTCAGTATTACTTTAAAGGGTCTGAGTTTGCTCACCCTACCTCACCCAACCTCTCAGCCCCAAGAGTGTCCACCCTTATGTCTCATCCAGGTTTGGGTCGAGATATGTTCAATCCAGGTTGCATCACAGCCCCTGAACGAATTTTGTAAGAATTTCTCTCTCTTTCACTGTCTTTGTTTTATGGGTTTTTAAAAGTAATTTATTTTTATAATGGGGTTTAGCTGCTTTTCACGGCTGTGTTTACGCGGCTTTACACCCACTTGGCTCACTTCCAGAGAGATACCAATACATAGGTTTTACGATTCTTACTAGTCAGATATATTCTTGTGCGGTGAATAGGGGGTGTTGAGTCCAGTTCACTGAGCAAGGTGTAGTTCTTTTCTATTACATATTGGGTGTATGGAACGGTATCTGAGCGAATTTGAAACCCTTGTTTTATGCATCACCCCACCTCACCTTTCCCGTTAAGCAGCCATAGTGTGTTTTCTAAACGTGTGACTCTGTTCTGTTTTGTAATTCAGTTCAAGTGTTGCGGTTTTTACATTCCCTCTATAAGTGATAGCTTATGATAAGTGTCTTTTTCTGTGTAACTTATTTCACTTAGAATCGTCATACCTAAATCCACTCATCTTGCTTCTACTAGCCTTATGACATTGATTTCATGTCTGAGTGATATTCCTTTGTACATAAGAACCACAACTTCTTTATCCATTTTTCTCCTTCCTGGGATATTTAAGGTGTCATGAAGTGGAGATTCTTGTCAACATAGCAGCCCTAAACATTGGGGTGCCTGTGTCTTGCTGATTTTTAGTTTTCCCAATTTATACGCCCATGAGTGGACGTGCCCTATGCTCCCTAAGCTGTGTGTTTTAGATGTTTCAGGACACACCGTACACTTCTCCAGAGTGGCTGTTGGCAATTTACATCCCGCCCATCAGCGTAGCAAGGCTGCCATTTCTCCATGGCCTGTCCTGCATTTCTGGTTTTGACACTTTTTGCAGCATGGCCCTTTTGACCGATGGGAAGCGAGACTTCTTTGTAGCGCTGATTTGCCTTTCCAGGTTGCTTGGTTGGCCAAAAAGGGCGTATGCGTTTTTTCCTGAATATATTCAGGAAAAAACGCATACGCCCTTTTTGGCCAAGGGCATCATTGTCGACGTTTTGCCACTTTTCATGTGCTGTAAAGGCGATTCGAATCTACCTCCTGAAACATGTTTCCTGCAATTCTGCCTTGCTTTCAAATCCTCTTCGTTGCCTTCCCTCCATATATTTGTGGACGAGAGTTATCATTTATAACTCTGCGGGTTTGTGAATGGCAGTGCCCCTGAGCTCCATTTTTCAACTGTCTTTTTTGGGAGCTGGCCGCAAAAGCACGGGATTGCCTCAGGCCCTATTTAGGTTCCGGAGGGCAGGCTGAGCCTGTGGTTAATTCTTCATCCTGATGGGAAAATAGAGTGACCTGTGCCTGTCCCAACACCTAGATCTAGTCTCTCATTGGTTGCCCCTCTTCCCGTTCATCCTCAGGACAAATTGCAACCTGTAGGGAACAGGAGGTTAAAGGTGCTGATTCTCCAAGTAGGGAGATTTCTAGTAAAGTAGCTGGAATGGCGAACCCGAACACAAGGAGATGAGAAATGAGGTGCGTTTTAGAAACCTTTCAAAATCACACGGTGTACCATCTTCTGGGTTTCTCATGCATGTTTTCGATGTAGGAATATGCCCTTGAACTTGGAGATTTGGGTCCCATGGGATGGGTACCAGGCAGTATTACTTTAAAGGGTCTGTGTTTGCTCACCCAACCTCACCCAAACTCTCAGCCCCAAGTGTGTCCACCCTTATCTCTCATCCAGCTGTGGGTCTAGTTATGGTCAATCCAGGTTGCATCACAGCCCGTGAACGAATTTTGTAAGAATTTCTCTCTCTTTCACTGTCTTTGTTTTACGGGTTTTTAAAAGTAATTTATTTTTATGATGGGGTTTAGCTGCTTTTCACGGCTGTGTTTATGCGGCTTTACACCCACTTGACTCACTTCCAGACAGATATCAATACATAGGTTTTAAGATTCTTACTAGTCAGATATATTCTTGTGCGGTGAATAGCGGGTGTTGAGTCCAGTTCACTGAGCAAGCAGTAGCTCTTGTCTATTACATATTGGGTGTATGGAACGGTATCTGAGCGAATTTGAAACCCTTGTTTTATGCATCACCCCACCTCACCTTTCCCGTTAAGCAGCCATAGTGTGTTTTCTAAACGTGTGACTCTGTTCTGTTTTGTAATTCAGTTCAAGTGTAGCGGTTTTTACATTCCCTCTATAAGTGATAGCTTATGATAAGTGTCTTTTTCTGTGTGACTTATTTCACTTAGAATTGTCGTACCTAAATCCACTCATCTTGCTTCTTTTAGCCTTATGACATTGATTTCATGTCTGAGTGATATTCCATTGTACATAAGGACCACAACTTCTTTATCCATTTTTCTCTTTCCTGGGATATTTAAGGTGTCATGAAGTGGAGGTTCTTGTCAACAGAGCAGCCCTAAACTTTGGGTTGCCTGTGTCTTGCTGATTTTTAGTTTTCCCAATTTATACGCCCATGAGTGGACGTGCCCTATGCTCACTAAGCTGTGTTTTTTCGATGTTTCAGGACACACCGTACACTTCTCCAGAGTGGCTGTTGGCAATTTACATCCCTCCCATCAGCGTAGCAAGGCTGCCATTTCTCCATGGCCTGTCCTGCATTTCTGGTTTTGAAAATTTTTGCAGCATGGCCCTTTTGACCGATGGGAAGCGAGAATTCTTGGTAGCGCTGATTTGCCTTTCCAGGTTGCTTGGTTGGCCAAAAAGGGCGTATGCGTTTTTTCCTGAATATATTCAGGAAACAACGCATACGCCCTTTTTGGCCAAGGTCATCATTGTCGACGTTTTGCCATCTTTCATGTGCTTTAAAGGCGATTCGAATCTACCTCCTGAAACCTGTTTCCTGCAATTCTGACTTGCTTTCAAATCATCTTCGTTGCCTTCCCTCAATATATTTGTGGACGAGAGTTATCATTTATAACTCAGCAGGTTTGTGAATTGCAGTGCCCCTGAGCTCCATTTTTCAACTGTCTTTTTTGGTAGCTGGCCGCAAAAGCACGGGATTGCCTCAGGCCCTATTCTGGTTCCCGGCGGCAGGCTGAACCTGTGTTTAATTCTTCTTCCTGATGGGAAAATAGAGTGACCTGTGCCTGTCCCAACACCTAGATCTAGTCTCTCATTGGTTGCCCCTCTTCCCGTTCATCCTCAGGACAAATTGCAACCTGTAGGGAACAGGAGCTTAAAGGTGCTGATTCTCCAAGTAGGGAGATTGCTAGTAAAGTAGCTGGAAAGGCGAACACCCAGCACAAGGAGATGAGAAATGTGGTGCATTTTAGAAACCTTTCAAAATCACACGGTGTACCATCTTCTGGGTTTCTCATGCATGTTTTCGATGTAGGAAGATGCCCTTGAACCTGGAGATTTGGGAACCATGGGATGGGTACCACGCAGTATTACTTTAAAGGGTCTGCGTTTGCTCACCCAACCTCACCAAACCTCTCAGCCCCAAGAGTATCCACCCTTATGTCTCATCCAGCTGTGGGTCTAGATATGGTCAATCCAGGTTGCATCACAGCCCCTGAACGAATTTTGTAAGAATTTCTCTCTCTTTCACTGTCTTTGTTTTACGGGTTTTTAAAAGTAATTTATTTTTATAATGGGGTTTAGCTGCTTTTCACGGCTGTGTTTATGCGGCTTTACACCCACTTGACTCACTTCCAGACACGTATCAATACATAGGTTTTAAGATTCTTACTAGTCACGTATATTCTTGTGCGGTGAATAGGGGGTGTTGTGTCCAGTTCACTGAGCAAGGAGTAGGTCTTGTCTATTACATATTGGGTGTATGGAACGGTATCTGAGCGAATTTGAAACCCTTGTTTTATGCATCACCCCACCTCACCTTTCCCGTTAAGCAGCCATAGTGTGTTTTCTAAACGTGTGACTCTGTTCTGTTTTGTAATTCAGTTCAAGTGTAGCGGTTTTTACATTCCCTCTATAAGTGATACCTTATGATAAGTGTCTTTTTCTGTGTGACTTATTTCACTTGGAATCTTCGTACCTAAATCCACTCATCTTGCTTCTCCTAGCCTTATGACATTGATTTCGTGTCTGAGTGATATTCCATTGTACATAAGGACCACAACTTCTTTATCCATTTTTCTCTTTCCTGGGACATCACATTAGGATTCTCTTTTTAACCTGTTCCTAAAAACACTAGTGCTTAGGAAATCTATTGGAGGCAGAAGCAGTCAAGGGTAGCTTAGGGTTAGTGTTAGGGTTAGGGTTAGGGTTAGGGTACGGCTTAGGGTACGGGTTCGGGTACGGGTTCGTGTACGGCGTAGGGTATGGGTAAGGGTTAGGGTTAGGGTTAGTTTGAAGGTTAGGGCTCAGTTTAGGGTACGTGTTCGGATTAGGGTTCGTGTTAGGGTTAGGGTAGGGGTTAGGGTTAGGGTACGCGTTAGGGTTAGGGTAGTTATTAAACCTATCCCACTCTCTAGATACCCCTTAGCACGTCAAGGAATATTATTTGGGGGTCCAGCCATGGAGAAGAGTTTAGACACTAGGAGAAGATAAGGAACACACCCATTATTCTGAAATCACATTAGGATTCTCTTTTTAACCTGTTCCTTAATACACTAGTGCTTAGGAAATCTATTGGAGGCAGAAGCAGTCAAGGGTAGCTTAGGGTTAGGGTTAGGGTTAGGGTACTTCTTAGGGTATGGGTTCGGGTACGGGTTCGGGTACGGCGTAGGGTATGGGTTAGGTTTAGGGGTAGGGTTTGTTTGAGGGTTAGGGCTCGGTTTAGGGTACGGGTTAGGATTAGTGTACGTTTTAGGGTTAGGGTAGAGGTTAGGGTTAGGGTACGCGTTAGGGTTAGGGTAGTTATTAAACCTATCCCACTCTCTAGATACCCCTTAGCACGTCAAGGAATATTATTTAGGGGTCCAGCCATGGAGAAGAGTTTAGACACTAGGAGAAGATAAGGAACACACCCATTATCCTGAAATCACAATAGGATTCTCTTTTTAACCTGTTCCTTAATACACTAGTGCTTAGGAAATCTATTGGAGGCAAGAGCAGTCAAGGGTAGCTTAGGGTTAGGGTTAGGGTTAGGGTTATGGTTAGCTTTAGGGTACCGCTTAGGGTACGGGTTCGGGTACGGCGTAGGGTATGGGTTAGGGTTAGGGTTAGGGTTAATTTCAGGGTTAGGTCTCGGTTTAGGGTACGGGTTAGGATTAGGGTACGTGTTAGGTTTAGGGTACGCGTTAGGGTTAGGGTAGTTATTAAACCTATCCCACTCTCTAGATACCCCTTAGCACGTCAAGGAATATTATTTGGGGGTCCAGCCATGGAGAAGAGTTTAGACACTAGGAGAAGATAAGGAACACACCCATTATCAAGAAATCACATTAGGATTCTCTTTTTAACCTGTTCCTTAAAACACAAGTGCTTAGGAAATCTATTGGAGGCAGAAGCAGTCAAGGGTAGCTTAGGGTTAGGGTTAGGGTTAGGGTTAGGGTTAGTGTTAGGGTACGGGTTAGGTTACGGGTTCGGGTACGGCTTATGGTATGGGTTAGGGTTAGGGTTAGGGTTAGTTTGAGGGTTAGGGCTCGGTTTAGGGTACGGGTTAGGATTAGGGTAACTGTTAGGGTTAGTGTAGGGGTTAGGGTTAGGGTACACGTTAGGTTTAGGGTAGTTATTAAACCTATCCCACTCTCTAGATACCCCTTAGCACGTCAAGGAATATTATTTGGGTGTCCAGCCATGGAGAAGAGTTTAGACACTAGGAGAAGATAAGGAACACACCCATTATCAAGAAATCACATTAGGATTCTCTTTTTAACCTGTTCCTTAAAACACTAGTGCTTAGGAAATCTATTGGAGGCAGAAGCAGTCAAGGGTAGCTTAGGGTTAGGGTTAGGGTTAGGTTTAGGGTACGGCTTAGGGTATGGGTTCGGGTACGGGTTCGTGTACGGCGTAGCGTATGGGTTAGGGTTAGGGTTAGGGTTAGTTTGAAGGGTAGGGCTCGGTTTAGGGTACGGGTTAGGATTAGGGTTCGTGTTAAGGTTAGGGTAGGGGTTAGGGTTAGGGTACGCGTTAGGGTTAGGGTAGTTATTAAACCTATCCCACTCTCTAGATAC